>NW_026728214.1:0-232500 GCF_030684315.1 Stegostoma tigrinum | reverse complement strand
CAACATGAATTGAGATAACATAAAAGGTTGACTTGGGAAATAATTCTTGAAATACATTTGAGAGATTATTTAACATCAACACTTGTCAACATATGTTACGGGAAAGGGGAATGTCAGTCTGTTAAAAAAATCCAAGTGTCTTTGGTTTGGGAAAAGGCATATTTTATTTAAACAAGGCAGGATCTGGGTAAAATATTTTGGGAAGTTACTTGAGAGCGAATCTGCAGCAGAATAGTCGGATACGTCCAGGAAAGAAACTGGGAGAGTAAAGGCCAGTTATATTCCATTTTGGGTGAAATTTATAATCGACAAGCCTGGAAAACCCTTGATCTTGAGGAATGTTCAGGACATGTTTACGACAAGTGCGAAGGAAGCAAATGAATGGATGACTAGTGGCGTATAAAAAGGAAGTGTGAAGAAATGGTAGTGGCCAATATTGGAGAGAATATCAAGATATTCCACAGGTACATGAAGCAGGAGAATAACCAGGGAAAGAGTAGCTCCAATTAGAAACCGGGGTGTACACGGGGTGAGGGAGCAATCTGTGTTCAGAACTGAAGGGCATTGATACAGTAGACAAGTCCCTCCCATCTGCTCTCCCTTCAAGGAGGAGCATTCATGTCTATAAAGCAGGAAGATGCAGTGTGAAATTGAAATTTTTGGCTGGTTTAAAAGTGAACAAATCCCCACGCCCAGATGTGTTGTTTCCAAGAATGCTGTGGGAGAAGAGAAAGAAAATCTCTTCAGAGATAGTAGGAACTGCAGATGCTGGAGAATCTGAGGAAACAAGGTGCAGAGCTGGATGAGCGCAGCAGGCCAAGCAGCATAGAGGAACAGGACGGCTGATGTTTTGAATCTGGACCCTTCTTCAGAAATAGGGCAGGGGAAGGGGATTCTGAAATAAATAGGGAGAGAAGGGGAGGCGGATCGAAGATAGGTGGAGAGGAGACAGACAGTTCAAAGAGACGGGGATGGAACCACTGAAGAAGAGTGCAGGTGGGGAGATAGAACATAGAGCAATACAGTGCAGAACAGGCCCTTTGGTCCTTGATGTTGCGCTGACCTGTGAACTAATCGAAGCCCATCCCCCTACACTATCCCTTCATCATCCATATGCTTATCCAAGGACTGTTAAAATGCCCCTAATGTGGCTGAGTTAACTACATTGGCAGGCAGGGCATTCCATGCCCTTACCACTCTCTGAGGAAAGAACCTGCCTCTGACAGCTGTCTTAAATCTATCACCCCTCAATGTGCAGCTATGCCCCCTCGACCAGCTGATGTCATCATCCTCGGAAAAAGACTCTCACTGTCCACCCTATCTGATCCTCTGATCATCTTGTATGTGTCTATTGAATCCCCTCTTAGTCTTCTTCTCTCCAATGAGAACTGACCAAGCCCCTCAGCCTTTCTTCATAAGACCTTTGCTCCAGACCAGGCAACATCCTGGTAAATCTCCTCTGCACCTTTTCCAATGCTTCCACATCCTTCCTGTAATGGGGCGACCAGAACTGCACGCAATATTCCAAAATGAGACCGCACTAGCATTTTGTACAGTTGCAGCGTGACATCTTGGCTCCAGAACTCATTCCCTCTACCAATGAAACCTAACGCACTGTAAGCCCTCTCAACAGCACCATTAACCTGGGTGGCAACTTTCAGGGATCTATGTAAATGGACACCAAGATCCCTCTGCACATCCACACTGCCCAGAATCTTTCCATTGACCCAGTATTCTGCCTTCCTATTATTCTTCCCAAAGTGAATCACCTCACATTTATCCGCATTGAACTCCATTTGCCACCTTTCAGCCCAATTCTGCCGTTTATCCAAGTCTCCCTGCAACCTGCGACATTCTTCCACACTGCCCACCACTCCGCCAACTTTAGTGTCACCTGCAAACTGAGTAATCCATCCACCTGTGCCTGCATCCAAATCATTTATAAAAATGACAAACAGCAGTGGTCCCAAAACAAATCTTTGTGCACACCACTAGCGAATTGACTCCAGGCTGAATATTTTCCATCAACCACCACTAGTTGCCTTCTTACAGAAAGCCAGTTTCTAATCCAAACTGCTAAATGTCCCTCAGTCCCATGCGTCCATATTTGCTCCAATGGCCGACCACGTGGAACCTTTTCGAAGGCTTTACTGAAGTCCATGTACACCACGTCAACGGCCCTTCCCTCGTCCACATGCTTGGTCACCTGAAAAGTCAATGAGGTTTGTGAGACACGACCTGCCCTTGACGAACCCATGTTGACGATCTCCAATCAAATTGTTGCTTGCTTGATGTTTATAAATCCTATCTCTTCTCATCCTTTCCAAAACTTTTCCAACAACAGACGTAAGGCTCACTGGCCTATAATCGCCTGGGTCATCTCTCCTGCCCTTCTTGAACATTTGCAGCCCTCCAGCCCTCTGGTACGAAATCTGTAGAAAATGAAGACTCAAAAATCAAGGCCAAAGATCAAGAGGATAGGAGATGGTGGTGGGGCTTGATGTGGGAGGAGGGGATAGGAGGGAGAAAAGACAGGTTCGGGAGGCGGGGGTGAGCTGGGCTGGTTTTGGGATGCAGTTGTGGGGACGGGTGATTTTGAAGCTTGTGAAGTCCACATTGATAGCATTGGGCTGCAGGGTTCCCAAGCAGAATATGAGGTGCCTTCCTGCAACCTTCGGGTGGCATCATTGCGGCACTGCAGGAGGCCCAGCATGGACATGTCATCTGAGGACTGCGAGGGGGAGTTGCTTAGTGTGAAGTGAGCATAGGTGATGTGCAAAGCGGACCCCAAGCCTCCGCTTGGTTTCCCTGGTGTTGAGGAGGCCACAATGGGAACAGCGGATGCAGCTACCACATTAGTGGCGCCGATACAGTCATCAATGTAACGGAGGAAGAGGTGGGGTTTAGGGCCAGTGTAGGTACGGAAGAGGGATCGTTCCATGTAACCTACAAAGAGGCAGGCAGAGCTTGGGCCCATGTGGATCCCCTGGCCACCCCCTTTGTCTGTCGGAGGTGGGAGGATTTGAAAGAGAAGTTTTAGTTTTCAAGGACCGCAACTCCACCCCCCGGCAGTGGTCGAAAACACCCTCGACCGGGTCACCCGCATTTCCCACAACTCACCCCTCACACCCGCTCCCCATAAAACAACCAAAACAGAGTCCTCCTTGCCCTCACGTACCACCCCACCAACCTTGGGATTCAATGCATCGTCGCCGACACTTCTGCCATCTGCACTCTGACCCCACCACCAAAGACATTTTTTCCATCCCCACCCTTAGGTGACTCCCTTATGCGCTCCACACTCCCCTCCAGCACTCTACACGCGGCACTTTTTCCTGCAACTGCAGAAAGTGCTTCACCTGTCTCGATACCTCGCCCCTCACCCCCATCCCAGGCCCCAAGAAGAAATTCCACATCACGCAGATGTTCACCTGCACATCTGCTAATGTGATATACTGTATTCGCTGTTCCCATTATGGCCCTCTCTACATCGGGGAAACCAAGCGGAGGCCTGGGGACCTTTGCAAGTCACCGATGCATGAAAGAACTGCACCTACCAGTCGCGAACCGTTTCAACTCTCCCTCCCAATCCTCAGATTACATGTCCATCCTGGGTCTCCTGCAGTGCCACCTGAAGATTGCAGGAGCAGCGCCTCATATTCCGCTTGGGAACCCCGCAGCTCAGTGGTATCAATGTGGACTTGACAAGCTTCAAAATCTCTCCTCCTGCTCCCGCAACCCAAAACCAACCCACCTATTCCATCCTGCCACCTCAAGCCCCACCCCCAGCTCCTACCTACTAACCTCTTCCCACCGCCTTGACCTGTTCGTCCTATCTGAACTGACCTGTCTGCTCCCTAACTTCCCACCTGCACTCCATCCCTGCCTCTTTGACCTGTCTGTCTCCTGTCCACCTATCTTTTCCTTTATCCAACTTCTATCCGCCTCCCGCTCTCTCCCTATTTGTTTCCGAACCCCCTCTCCCTCCTCCATTTCTGAAGAAGTGTCTAGGCCTGAAACGTCAGCCGTCCTGTTCCTCTGATGCTGCTTGGCCGGCTGTTTTCGTCCAGCTGTACACCTTGTTACTTCAGAAAGAAAATCTCAGTGGCTCTGACCAGTTTTTCAATTCCTCTCACAAGGGAAGTACCAGAGGGTTGGAGAACAGAATGTGGTTTCACTTATCAAGATAAATGCAAAACTATTCAATTCCAGTGGAGGTTTGAGATGCAGTGTTGATGTTTGTTCTATGTAGTAGCCTGGCCTTAACTTGTCCTGTTGTGAGATGTAATTTGAAGGGGATGCTGTGCTTTTTTTTTCTCGTTTTGGGACGGTATGTGTTACTTTACCTTGTCAGCCTATTTTATAGAGTCATAGTCGTACAGCGTGGAAATGGGCCCTTAGGTCCAACATAATCCCAAACTAAACTAGTCCCAACTAGCCTCTTCCTGGTCCATATCCCTCCAACCCTGTCCTATTTATTAACCTCGATCAGGTCACCTTTCATCCCCCTTTGCTCCAGTGAAAAAAGTTCCAGCTGACCCAACCTTCCTTTATCACTGAAACCTTCCATGCTCAGCAACGATCTGGTAAATTTCTTCTGTGCCCACTCTTGCTTAAAAATATCCTTCCTATAATAGGGCAACTATAAATTTGTACTGTAGAAATCTTCAAGACTAGAAAAACATAAAAGCATACAAACCAGGAAATGAAGGGATCAAATTGTAGTTCAGGAAGTGGAAAAATGGAAGTGGCTTGAGTGCAGCATGTTCTGGACTAACGTGCACTGTAGTTCTGAAAGGGCATTGCACCGGTGTGGGTGGGAAGTTGTAGATGAAACAGTGACTTGAATCTTCAAGTATGCTCTCTCTCCAATTGATGTTGGAAACTCCTTCCTGTTTCGAATGACGAATCCCAGGGATCGCTGCTGTTGTCTAGCTGATAGCCAGCCTTCAAACTGTTTCAAAGAGGAAAAGAACAAAGAAAATTACAGCACAGCAACAGGCCCTTTGGCCCTCCAAGCTTGCGCCGTTCCAGATCCTTTATGTAAACCTGTCGCCTATTTTCCAAGGATCTGTTCCCTTTGCTCCCTGCCCATTCATGTTTCTGTCTAGATACATCTTAAATGACGCTATTGTGCCCGCCTCTACCGCCTGCGTTGGCAATGCGTTTCAGGCACCCACGACTCTCTGCATAAAGAACTTTCCACTCATATGCCTGAAACTTTTCCCCTCTCACCTTGAAATTGTGACGACCAGTAATTGAGTCCCCCCACTCTGGGATAGAAAGTTTCTTGCTATCCACCCTGTCTATACCTCTCATGATTTTGTCGACATCAATCAGGTCCCCCCCTTCAATCTCCATCTTTCTCATGTAAATAATCCCAATCTACTCAACCTCTCTTCATAGCTAGTGCCCTCCATACCAGGTATCGTCCTGGTGAACCTCCTCTGCACCATCTCCAAAGCATTCACATCCTATTGGTAATGTGGCGACCAGAACTGTATGCCGTATTCCAAATGTGAACCCAAGTCCTATAAAACTGTAACATGACGTGCCAAATCTTGTACTTGATAGCCTGTCTGATGAATGAAAGCATGCCGTATGCCTTCTTGACCACTCGATTGACCTGCATTGCCACCGTCTGGGTGCAATGGACCTGAACACCCAGATCTCTCTGTGCATCAGTTTTCCCCAGGCCTTTTCCATTCACCGTACAGTTCGCTCTTGAATTGGATTTTCCAAAATGCATCACCTTGCATTTGCCCGGTTTGAACTCCATCTGCCATTTCTCCACCTAACTCTCCAATCTGTCTATATTCTGCATTCTCCAACAGTCCCCTTCGCTATCTGCTCCAATCTGTTTCGCATCGGTTTTGCACAGAACTAGATTTCTGTTCTATTTTTGCAAGTTAATTGTTTCAAATTAGTTGCTGTTCTTTGTAAATCACAATCATGAATGCACATCAAAGCAGTGGGGAGAGGGGGAGAAGGGATTTGAGACGTCATGAAGTCTGGGATTTGTTCTAATCCATAAATATTGTCATTATAATTTTTAAAATTCACGAGCGTGTCATTGATGTTGCTTTCTTGGGCTGCATTTGCTGTCCATCCAGAATTGCTGTTGAGAAGGTTGTGGAGAATTGGCCTGTTGAATAGCTGCAATGCACGTGGTATGAATATATTAATGAAATACTGAGGACAGGAGATGAATTGCTTTTACTCAGTGGAAATGAAGTAACAGTTCCAGATCAGGATTCTGCTGATTTTGACAGGGAACATGCAGATTCTGGAGCTGCTCTTTAAATATTTTTGGGTGGTAGGGATCACACAATTATCAGGTACTGTGGAAGGAGTTTGATGAATTGGTGCATTGTCTCATTGTAACTCCCCATCTCAAACAACAGTTAATTCTCGATCCATTGTTAATTGTAAATTTTCAGTTCGACCAAAAGGAAAAAAAGTATTGAGGGATATGGACCAAAAGCAATATGGAGGTAGGCCACAATTAAGTTATAATCTCATTGGATGGTAGAAAGTGTTTGAAGGGTTGAATGGCCTACTTGTTTTCCTATATCCTTACATAAGAAGGGGGATCAATCAGTGGGATGATTTGACTGCATTGCATTGCTGTCGTTTATCGATAGTGTTGTCAGAGTCGCACTCGTTCAGCTGAGTGAAGAGTATTTCATTGACACCCGGATTTGGAGTTTATCGGCAGTGGACAGATGTTGAGAAATCCAAAGTGAGTTACTTGCTGTAGAATCTATTGTCTCTGATCTACGGTTCCAGTCACATTGATTAACATAGATCCGAGAACACTTCAGCAGAGGAACAGGCCCTTTGGCATGCAATGTTGTGCCAAACATGATGCCAAATTTAGCTAAACCCTTCTGAATGTCCTTGATTCATATCCCACATTCCTTGTATTTTCATGTACTTATATAAAAGTGTCTTAAACGCCCTATTGTACCTGCTTCCACAGCCACCCCGGCAGTGCTTTTCAGACTCCTACCACTTTCTGTATATAAGAATTGTCTCTGACATCTCGTTTGAACTTGCCCCCTCTCACCTTAAATACATGCCCCCAGTTTTAGACATTTCAAATCTGGGAGAAGGGTTACAGTCAGAATCTGTCTATGCATGTCATAAATTTGTAAACCTCGATCAAGTCTTCCCTCAACGTCTGCAGAGAAAATAGTCTGAGTCTTTCCAGCCTCCCCTTTCTAGCTCAAGCCCTCAAATCCAGGCCACCTCTTTTGCACGCTATTCAAAACCTCCACATCCTTCCTGTAACATGACGACCAGAATTGGATACGATTCTTTAGAGTGCAATACTTAAGGCCTAACCAAAGTCTTCTAAAGCTGGAACATGACATCCTGATTCTTGTGCTCGATTCCCCAACTAATAAAGGCAAGCATGCCATGCGTCTTCTTCACCACTCTATCAACTTGTGTGGCCCCTTTCGGGGAGCTATGAACTGAATCCCAAGATCCCTGTATACACAAATGCTGTTCAGGGTCCTGCCATTAACTGTATATTTTTCCTTAACATTTAATTTCCCAAAGTGGAGCACTTCACACTTAACGGATTAAAATTCACTTGCCATTTCTGCAGCGGATCTGTATCCTTCTGTATCCTTTTATGACTTTCTACCCTAACTACCACTCTACCAATCATTCTATCACCTACAAACTTACTAATCCATCCATCTATATTTTCACCTCGGTCATTTTATATGTACCCCAACAGCAGAGGTCCCAGTACAGACCCTGCAGAACAGAATAGTCCTGGATCTGCAGCCTGAAAAGCACCTTTCCACCACCACCCTCTGTCTTCTCTGGGCAAGCCAGTTGTGAATCCAAGCAGCTGAGTGACCAGGGACCCCATGGATCTTAATCTTCTGGATGATCCTACCGTCAGGCACCTTGTGGAAAGCCTTGCTAAAAATCAATGTCGACAATATCCACTACTCTACCTTCAATGATCACATTAGTTACCTCCTCAAAAAATTCGATCAAGTTAGTAAGACATGACCTGCCCTGCACAAAGCCATGCTGACTGTCCCTAATTGGGCCATGCTGTTCCTATTACAGATAAATACAACCCCTAAGAATTCTCTCCAATAGCTTCCCAATGAACGATGAGAGACTCACTCGTCTCTAGTTTCCTGGATTGACCCTATTTCCCTTCTTGAACAGAAGAAGAACATTTGGCAACTTGCTAGTCCTCCAGTACCCCTCCAGTGGCTACCAAGGATACAAAGATATTGCTGAATGCCCCGACAATCTCCTCTCTCACCTCGCTCAAAAACCTTGAGGAGATACCTTTGGGTCCTGAGGACTTATCCACCTTAATGCTCTTTGTTGATCTCAAAATGCTGTTATCATATGAGCATGCTCCACACAAATCCCACTATCCTCCACACCCTTCGCCGAGTGAATAGTGATGCACGGTACTCATTTCGGATCTTGCCCACATCGTCTGCTTCCAAACACAAGTTCCCTCCTTTATCCTGAATGGTCCTACTTTCTCCCTATTTATCCCCTTGTTTTAGATGTATGCACAGAATGCCTTGGGAATTCCTTCAACCCTCCTTGCCAAGGTCATTTCATCGCCTTTCTTTGTCTGTTTTCTTTATGTCGGCCCTTTTCGATTTTAGCTTCCTAAACCTGACATATTTTTGTTTTTCCCTTTTGACTAACTTCACAACCTCCCCAATTATCCAAGGGTCCTTTACCTTGCCATCCTTGTCCTTCCTCCTTCCTGATCCTAAACTCACAAGCAGGCCTTTAAACAATTCCCATATGGCAAATGTGACAGCTCCTCCAAATTAACACTCCTCAGCTCCTACCTAAAACTGATATAATTTACTCTCCCCCAAGGTCCTTACTTATACTTCTTCACAGCAATCTTAAAATTGAAGGAGTTGTGATCACTATTTCCAAAATGCTTTCCCACCCTGCTCACCAGTTACCTGACCAGGACAAAGTCCAGTATGGTCCATCTTCTATCCATATACTGTGTCAAGAAACTCTCTTGGATAGACTTAACAAATTCAGCCTCATTTTAAGACAATGGGAACTGCAGATGCTGGAGAATTCCAAGATAATAAAATGTGAGGCTGGATGAACACAGCAGGCCAAGCAGCATCTCAGGAGCACAAAAGCTGACGTTTCGGGCCTAGACCCTTCATCAGAGAGGGGGATGGGGAGGGTTCTGGAATAAATAGGGAGAGAGGGGGAGGCGGACCGAAGATGGAGAGTAAAGAAGATAGGTGGAGAGAGTATAGGTGGGGAGGTAGGGAGGGGATAGGTCAGTCCAGGGAAGACGGACAGGTCAAGGAGGTGGGATGAGGTTAGCAGGTAGATGGGGGTGCGGCTTTGGGTGGGAGGAAGGGATGGGTGAGAGGAAGAACCGGTTAGGGAGGCAGAGACAGGTTGGACTGGTTTTGGGATGCAGTGGGTTAGGGGGAAGAGCTGGGCTGGTTGTGTGGTGCAGTGGGGGGAGGGGATGAACTGGGCTGGTTTAGGGATGCAGTAGGGGAAGGGGAGATTTTGAAACTGGTGAAGTCCACATTGATACCATATGGCTGCAGGGTTCCCAGGCAGAATATGAGTTGATGTTCCTGCAACCTTCGGGTGGCATCATTGTGGCAGTGCAGGAGGCCCATGATGGACAGGTCATCTAGATAAGGGGAGGGGGAGTGGAAATGGTTTGCGACTGGGAGGTGCAGTTGTTTGTTGCGAACTGAGCGGAGGTGTTCTGCCAAGCGGTCTCCAAGCCTCCGCTTGGTTACCCCAATGTTGAGGAAGCCACACCGGGTACAGTGGATGCAGTATACCACATTGGCAGATGTGCAGGTGAACCTCTGCTTAATGTGGAATGTCTTCTTGGGGCCTGGGATAGGGGTAAGGGAGGAGGTGTGGGGACAAGTGTAGCATTTCCTGCGGTTGCAGGGGAAGGTGCCGGGTGTGGTGGGGTTGGAGGGCAGTGTGGAGCGAACAAGGGAGTCACGGAGAGAGTGGTCTCTCCGGAAAGCAGACAGGGGTGGGGATGGAAAAATGTCTTGGGTGGTGGGGTCGGATTGTAAATGGTGAAAGTACCGACACAGGCCCCAAAACCCACCTCTTCCTCCGGTACATTGATGACTGTATTGGCGCCGCCTCTTGCTCCCCAGAGGAGCTCGAACAGTTCATCCACTTCACCAACACCTTCCACCCCAACCTTCAGTTCACCTGTGCCATCTCCAGCACATCCCTCACCTTCCTGGACCTCTCAGGCTCCATCTCAGGCAACCAGCTTGTAACTGATGTCCATTTCAAGCCCACCGACTCCCACAGCTACCTAGAATACACCTCCTCCCACCCACCCTTCTGCAAAAATTCCATTCTCTATTCTCAATTCCTCCGCCTCCGCCGCATCTGCTCCCATGATAAGACATTCCACTCCCGCACATCCCAGATGTCCAAGTTCTTCAAGGACCGCAACTTCCCCCCACAGTGATTGAGAACGCCCTTGAGCGCGTCTCCCGTATTTCCCGCAACACATCCCTCACACCCCGCCCCCGCCACAACCGCCCCAAGAGGATCCCCCTCGTTCTTACACACCACCCTACCAACCTCCGGATACAACGCATCATCCTCCGACACTTTCGCCATTTACAATCCGACCCCACCACCCAAGACATTTTTCCATCCCCACCCCTGTCTGCTTTCTGGAGAGACCACTCTCTCCGTGACTCCCTTGTTCGCTCCACACTGCCCTCCAACCCCACCACACCCGGCACCTTCCCCTGCAACCGCAGGAAATGCTACACTTGCCCCCACACCTCCTCCCTCACCCCTATCCCAGGCCCCAAGAAGACATTCCACATTAAGCAGAGGTTCACCTGCACATCTGCCAATGTGGTATACTGCATCCACTGTACCCGGTGTGGTTTCCTCTACGTTGGGGAAACCAAGCGGAGGCTTGGAGACCGCTTTGCAGAACACCTCCGCTCAGTTCGCAACAAACAACTGCACCTCCCAGTCGCAAACCATTTCCACTGCCCCTCCCATTCTTTAGATGACATGTCCATCATGGGCCTCCTGCACTGCCACAATGATGCCACCCGAAGGTTGCAGGAACATCAACTCATATTCCGCCTGGGAACCCTGCAGCCTAATGGTATCAATGTGGACTTCACCAGTTTCAAAATCTCCCCTTCCCCTACTGCATCCCTAAACCAGCCCAGTTCATCCCCTCCCCCCACTGCACCACACAACCAGCCCAGCTCTTCCCCCCAACCCACTGCATCCCAAAACCAGTCCAACCTGTCTCTGCCTCCCCAACCGGTTCTTCCTCTCACCCATCCCTTCCTCCCACCCCAAGCCGCACCCCCATCTACCTACTAACCTCATCCCACCTCCTTGCCCTGTCCATCTTCCCTGGACTGACCTATCCCCTCCCGACCTCCCCACCTATACTCTCTCCACCTATCTTCTTTACTCTCCATCTTCGGTCCGCCTCCCACTCTCTCCCTATTTATTCCAGAACCCTCACCCCATCCCCCTCTCTGATGAAGGGTCTAGGCCCGAAACGTCAGCTTTTGTGCTCCTGAGATGCTGCTTGGCCTGCTGTGTTCATTCAGCCTCATTGAAACTCTTGTGGTAAGGGAGTCCCAGTCAATACCGTGGAGGTTAAATTCACTGACTGTGACAACTCTGACTTATTACATCGTTTCAAAAGCTGCCTACATATTTGTTCCTCAGTGTGTCAGTGGCAACAGGGGAGCAGGCTATCAGTTTCATCCGATCAGAGTGATTGTGCCTATCTTACTTTTGAACACTCCCTCTATTGCCTCAGTGGGCAAGCCCTCCAGAATGTCCTCTCCAGGTGCAGATGTAACATTTCCCATAGGTTAGGAGTGCACCTCCTTTTATCTTCCCCTCTATCTTGTCTAAAGCAATGAAACCCTTGAACATTGAGCAGCCAGTCCTGTCTCTGTCTCAACCAACCCCCTGTAATAGCCTCAACGTCAGAGTTCCATATACTGATCCAGGCTCTAAGCTCATCTGCCTTACCTATAATACTCTTTGCAGTGAAATAAACATATTTCAGCTTGTTTGTGCCATCATGTTCATGTACCTGTCTCTGACTGCCATGCTTTTCTGATTTATTGGCCCTAACATGTACCTGCCATCAATTCATCTACTTGCTGACCTGCTGCTCTGGTTCCCAGCTGCCTGCCAGTCTTTAAATCCTCCCAAGTAGCACTAGCAAACCTCTCTGTGAGGGTATTTGTTCCCGTTCAGTTTAGGTGCAAGCCATCCCTCTTACACAGGTCACCCCTTGCCGAAGAAGGTCGCAATTATCCATGAACCTGAAAGCCTGCCCCCAGTACCAGCTCCTTAACCACGCATTCATTTGTTGCAACCACTCGGAGATGTCCTTGACCTTGGTACCAGGGAAGCAACACACAGCCCTGGTGTCTCAAATGTGGCTACAGAAACTATGCCCCAACGAATGAGTCTCCAACCACAATCACTCACTTGGATTTGCCTCACCCTCTTCCACAGCAGGGCGGTTTGTACCACGGACCTGGCTGCTGCTGATTATATAACTGACCCAGTTAGGGTAAGGACATGGAATTTTGTGATATGGCCATATTCTCTCTGGTTGGAGCTGATTGCTGCTGAGCACTTGTGTGGTGCATATGTTACTTATCCTTTATCAGGCCAAGCCTGATCGTTGTCCAAGTCTCACTGTATTTTCTCATCGTTGACTTCACTGTTGGAAAAGTCATGAATTCTGCTGGACACCTGGACAATATTCAATGAACGTTCATGTCTCCACTTTGGTTCAAATGAAGACATGACTTCAACCAGTGCAGGTATCCAGTGAATGCCACTGACTCAATTTTCTATTCCTCTGCTGAACACCACATTCAATCAGAAGTTGCCTTGGTGGAAATGACAGATTGCAGTTTCCTTCCTTTTCAAGCTCAGGATCTCTGATCATATTTGTGGTAAATCCTGAACGAGGTTACGAGAAGTGTGGGCATGACGAAAAGTAAACTGAGCCTTAGTGTGCAGCTGTTTGACAGCACTGTCATCCAGATGTTGCATTACTTTGCTGATGATTGAGAATACATTGAGGTCATAATTGGTCAGGACAATTTGTCTGCCGATTGCGTGATAGGTCATCTTTCTCTGAAATATGAGTATCGCGAGTGTTTAAAAATGTACTGGAAAACATTTACTGTTGGTGTGCTGACCTTGGCGCACATTGTTCCAGTACAGTTTGTGGGATGCTGCCAGGTGCCATGGCATTTGCAGTATCCAGAGCATTCAGTCTTGTTATTGCATGAAATAATTTGAATTGCGTGTAAGTTAAGATCTGTGATGCCTCCTCAGGATGAGGGCAAGAAGATCATCCAGACTGATGCTATGAATGGTTTCATCTGCTCCTACACCTTTTGTTCATAACATCTTGTAGTAACTCCATGTAGCCTGATGAGAAACTAAAGCTCATCTTGATTCATTTGCATTTGAAGGTGCCTATTTTTCCCAAACAAAAGGACCCATCACTGAGCGGGAAGTATGGAGAATGTTATAGACATCAGTGGTGAGATAATGCTGGATCTTGACCAGCAAAACTATTGTTGTGTTGGTGAAATGCAAACAAAAATCTATATGATGTAAACTTTATTCTCAGCTAATCCCTTTCTCAAATGACAGATTCTGATGTCGGTAACTGGAAAGCCTCCATTGTTGGAGGACGAGAAGCCGTATCCAATTGAAGCAGCACAGGCTTCTGCGATGACTGTGGAAACCACTGCTTAGGCCTTGCTTCAAGCATTGTCAAGGAATGATATTGACTATGCAACACGGATTGCGAGGTGGCTAACGATGCAACAGAACTATGGTGGTGGATTTCACTCGATGCAGGTAAATGCTTGAGATCACAACAGCAGGCATTCAGATATTTCCATTGATCGTGTTACTAACTGGTGGTTGTTGCAGTTTGCAATCAAACTGGGCACTGCATTTTCATCTGCAGGTTTGGTGCATTGACACAAATTCCAGTTCTTCAATGGTGTTAATCCTTGGTTAAATTCTTACATGCACTTTGCCTGTGCATCACTTTTCCTTTTGGCATTGTCCTTGAAAACGACCTGTTTCTGCAAACCTTCACTTACTTGTCATAGGATCATTGAGGGACAGCATAATAGAGTGCTGTGGCAATGGAACAGACCCTTCAGCAAATTGTATGTGCCCTCACAAGATGCAAGTCCCAAACTATTCTCATCACATTTCCCAGCACTCGACCCAGAGCCTTGTATGCCTTGGCATCACAAATGCCCAATCAAAGACTTGTTAAATGTTATCATGCTTTCTGCCTCTACCACCCACACAGTCGGTGCGTTCCACATTCTCACCACAGGTTGGGTGCAAAAACAAGTAAGCTTCCTCAAGAGATAGTAGGAACTTGCCAATGCTGGAGAATCTGAGAGAACAAGGTGTAGAACTGGATGAACACAGCGGGCCGAGCAGCATCAGAGAAGGAAGAAAGCTGACGTTTCAGATTGAGACCCTTCTTGAAAACCGGGGGAGGAGAAGGGGATTCTGTAAAACATAGGGAGAAGTGGGGAGGCAGACAGAAGATGGATAAAGGAGAAGATAGGTGAACTGTCCTGTGCTGTCCCCTCACTGCCCCCTGCTCCAGAATCAGAGTATTCTACAGAATTGAACAGGCACTTCATTCCATTGTGTCTGTAACCACTGAAGCCACACTAAGTTGACATTCGGCTCATGTTCCAGCAATAGACCAATTGCCTTGAATGTTATTTCATTTTAAGTGCTGTACCAACCCTTTTTCTTTAATGTGAAAAGATTATCCACCACCTCAACTAAAGTCCCAGACAATGAATTCCAAACACCCAGCACCTTCTGGGTGTCTTTTCTTTCCTGAAATTCCTTCTGAGCTTTTAACTTAAATGTACGTATCTCTTCCTCTACCACCACCGCCCCCCCGCCACCGACCCCATTATGAACCTTCTTTTTACCTCGCCTATACCCATATTAATCCAAACAATTTTTTCAGGACCTCCTTCAACCCTCTCTACTCGAAAGAAAACAATCCAACCTTATCCAGATAAAACAGTGATGCTCGAGACAATGGAAACTGCAGATGCTGGAGAATACAAAAGAAAACATAGTGTGGAGCTGGCTGAACACAACAGGCCAAGCAGCATCTCAGGAGCGCAAAAGCTGATGTTTCAGGCCTAAACCCTTAATCAGAGATCAGCAACAGTGATGCTGCCTGGCCTGCAGTGTTCCTCCAGGTCCACACTGTGTGATCTCAGACTCGAGCATTGGCAGTTATTACTAACACAAACTTATCCCAAGAGTTAAAATGCTTCACCCCCTCAGAACATCTTGATGAATGTCCTCCACACATGCTCAAATGCAAACACCTCCTTCCTATAATGGAGAGACCAGAACTGCACTGAGCAGTTCAGCTGGGGCCTAACCAAAGTCCTGTACAGCTCTTGAGCCATATGCTTTCTGAACTGTCCTTTTAAGCTGCCATTCCATGTTCAGGAATCTGTGGCCGAGTACCCCAAGATCACACCATTCCTCTGACCTTCCTAGTGTCCTGGCATTTCTTTGAATGATTCCTTGCCTTGTTCGTTTGTCCAAATTGCATTACCTGACTGATCAGGGTTAACATTCCATCTACCACTGACCTGCCCATTTGACCAATCTGTAACTTTGGATTCAACTTGCTGTATTTTCCTGGACCCCATGAGCTTTACCTTCTTTGCCACGCTCCCATTTGGGACCCTGTCCAAGTCTTTGCTGAAATCTATTTTCACCACATCAACTCCCATCTGCACACTCCGTCACCTCTTTGAAAGGATCATCTCGGTTTGTGAGGCATGACCTCCGTCTGACAAAGCTATGCTGACCGTCGCTGATCAAACCCTGCTTCTTTCAAAGGAAATTAAGCCTGCCGTTCAGAATTTTGTCCAATATTTTCCTATCTACTGATGTGATACTCACTGGTCTGTAATACTCTGCTTTATGTTTGTCACGCATTTTGATAAGTGGAACTATGTTACCTGTTCTCCAGTCCCTTGGTACTTGTGAAAGCTCTGTATGAGGGCGAGTGGATTTTTTTCTCTCATCTCCCTGGGCATCTTGGCATACACTTCATCCAAACCTGGGATTTGTCCAATTTTAAATTCACCAAAACACCTAACATCTCCCCAGTCTCTGTTAATTCTGCTCGGGAATTGTGTGCTCCTTCTCACATGTAAAAGCTGATGTGAAGTTCTCGTTTAACACCTGACAATTGCTCTCCAGTTCAAACCATTGATTTGCCTCTTCATCCCTAATGAGACTTGGTTTTCCCTGGGTTTTCTCTTTCCCTCTGAGACACTTGTAGAAGATTTTGAGATTCTCCCTAATTCTAATCTTGGTCACCAGCGTTCTGTTGCCCTGTATTTGTTCTCTGAATTGCTATGACGAGATGCCCCTGCACACTATACATCATGATCATGGTGGTTTCTCGCAGATATGGATGAAACTCTGACACTCTCCCACTCTCAGGCTGAATTGATCGGCGGCTGTACAGACCGATGCAGCTACCGTAGGCTCTGTTGCACTCGGGGCAGAAGGCAGTCGTGGGAAGGGGTGAGGGAGGTTTGGTATGGCTGCATGGCTTCCACTGCTTCCAAAGGCAAGCCTCGAGGTGTTTGATGCCTTCCCAGGTGCTCTTCAGGCTTTGGACCGTCTTAGGCTGGCGATTCCCAGGTGTCTGCAGGAATGTTGCACTTCACCATTGAGGCCTTGAGTTTATCACCGAGTGCTTCCTCTGCACATCTGGGTCTCGCCTGCTGTTTTGAAGCTCGGATGAGAACGTGGGGAGAGTCTTGTGTCAGTCATACAGATGAAGTGTCCAGCCCATTGTAGCTGATCGAGGATGGTCAGTGCCTCAGTGCTGGGGATGTTGGCCTGGTTGACGTCAGTGCGTCTACAGGGACTCTTGTTCCCTTGATGACTGTTATACACCTCCCTTTTCCTTTTTATCTGGTCAAAGAACAAAGAAAATTACAGCACAGGAACAGGCCCTTCGGCCCTCCAAGCCTGCGCCAGATCCTATTGAAAGTAGTGTGTTGATGCAATTGTGTAATGATTGTGTTTTGTTTGAGCCCTAACACTCAAAGCAGTGTAAGAATGTCTTTGTGCAGCAGGCAAGATTGAGCCTGCATAGACTTGCAAGGTGTTGAAAATTTGCCATTATTTATGAAAACGGTGATAAATTTCCATGATCAACATTTCTGTTACACTGCAATGATTATCCCGTGGCATGTAAAATCAGAAAGATACGATAAAATGAGACTGGGTCATGCCCTCGTCTTGCGGACTTGGGTCAGCATGCAGAGGGAATGGTTGCCTTTCATGTATATGGAAGTACTGAAATATTTCCATGAATCTAAAAGTCACATTTCCCTTCATTGAAGGACACAATCATTGCCTTGGAAGCTTCAACACGATGCGACATTGCATTTCTGAAGAGGGAAGAAGAAATCAATATGCAAATTCAATTCCATGTTTTTGGAAGTCCCATTGAGAAAACGATTCATTTGCGCCAGCATAATGCTCTGACTGAGAAAGAATTGAAGGTGAGTTTGTTGTTTAGAAGATCACAGCAATTTATGCATCAACGTCTTCATCAATAATGTTCCTTTGCTTTCAAACTGCATTTTCCACTCTGCAAGGTAATAACTGTTTGAACAAGCAAGAGTATTGGTAGATGGCCTATGGGGAATGCAATGTTACAAAACCCAATCCATTCAACAACATAGTGAAATGTGAGGCTGGATGAACACAGCAGGCCCAGCAGCATCTCAGGAGCACAAAAGCTGACGTTTCGGGCCTAGACCCTTCATCAGAGAGGGGGATGGGGTGAGGGTTCTGGAATAAACAGGGAGAGAGGGGGAGGCGGACCGAAGATGGAGAGAAAAGAAGATAGGTGGAGAGGAGAGTATAGGTGGGGAGGTAGGGAGGGGATATGTCAGTCCAGGGAAGACGGACAGATCATGGAGGTGGGATGAGGTTAGTAGGTAGGAGATGGAGGTGCGGCTTGGGGTGGGAGGAAGGGATGGGTGAGAGGATGAACAGGTTAGGGAGGCAGAGACAGGTTGGACTGATTTTAGGATGCAGTGGGTGGAGGGGAAGAGCTGGGCTGGTTGTGTGGTGCAGTGGGGGGAGGGGACTAGCTGGGCTGGTTTAGGGATGCGGTGGGGGAAGGGGAGATTTTGAAGCTGGTGAAGTCCACATTGATGCCATTGGGCTGCAGGGTTCCCAAGTGGAATATGAGTTGATTATCACCATTCAACAACATATTTCAGATATGTCGACAAATTAAATATTCCAGCAGAGGGATAAAACAAGGAAGATGAGAGTGAGGAGGCAAAAGTTTTGATGACAAAAGAACAGAAATTTACCTTTATCCATTTGAGCAATAAAGCAGGCACACAAACAAATAATCAGCTAACAATGCACATGTGCAACGGAGGCTACAGGGGGACTAAGAATGCCGAATTGTTGTCATGCGTATTGCTGAAAGGATGATTGAAACAGGATCTGTGGTAAATTTGAAGAAATACAGATAATACATCTCAGGATGTTCGAGAAAGAACATTATGGACTGAGGCAAATTGTATTGCCCTTTTCAGGAGTTATTAGGTTCATAATGAATTGAAAGACTTTCTTCCGTGCTGAAAGCTTTAGTTTAGTTGCACCTGGATGACAATTTCTGTTCCTGGTAGTATTTAGCAAACTGTTAAAAGTGAATGTCACTGCACAGAATTCCAAACATGACTCCAATCAGTAGAGAAAATATCCAAGGGGTGTGATGAGTTGTATCCTCTCATGTTGAACAATGCAGCTACAGATACAATGGAGGCACTGATGATAATGTTCCAAGAATCCTTAGATTGTGGAAAATTCTCAGAGGATTGTAAGATTGTGAACATAACACCATTATTACAAAGATACTTGGACAAAATAGTAAGCCAGTATTGCCAATTTAGGTCAACCTGGGTAGATGTTCATGCCGGCAATGAAAGATGAAATAACAGGGTACTGAGTGTGCAATAACATCCTACAGAGTTAACATCCTTTCATAAAGGGGAAATTATTCTTGACAAACTTGCTACAGTGCTTTGAGAAGGAAACAAACATTACTGATGAAGGACCACCACTTGATGTAGTACATTGAGATTTCAAAAAAGCATTTGATAAGGTACAGCTCATAAGGTGTCTCAAAAGAAAAGAGCCCATGTGTTCAAGGGTAGTATGTTAGGATGGACAGAGGACTGCATCGTAAATGGAAGTAGAGTCGCAGCAGCAGGATGGTAACTTACAAGTCATGTACGGCCACAGAGCGAATGCTGCGGAGGCCGTACGCCTCATGTTGACTGGGTTGATTTCAGAAATGGCGCAGGGGATTGCTATGCTTATGAATGTTGGGCAGGGTGGGACTACGTTCATTGGCGTTTATAAGATTGAAAAAAATCTTATTTTTTCGACATTTAAGATTCTTAAGAGGCTTGATGGTGTATATCCGTAGAGATTACTCCCATTTGTGAAAGATTTTACGACCAGAGGCCACATTTTCAAATTGGTTGCCCATTATTTCAGGGAAGAATTACTTCTTTCAGGTTGTAGCAATTTATTGAACACTTTAGCCAAGAAGATTTTAGAGGTAATGCCATTAATTATATGCTAGGCTGTAACGGCCAGGTTAATTTTTAAATCAAGAAACAATGATAATGAGAAAGAGGTCTAGGCCTGAAACGTCAGCTTTTGTGCTCCTGAGATGCTGCTGGGCCTGCTGTGTTCATCCAGCCTCACATTTTGTTATCTTGGATTCTCCAGCATCTGCAGTTCCCATTATCAGTGATAATGAGAGAAGGGTAGTCTTTCCAGTGGAAGATACTTCAAGGATCCCCTTATTACTACAGAATACAGGGAGGAATTAAGCCCGTCACTGCCACACCATCAGTACCATGAGAGAAGTAGCAGTAGACAATCAGATGGAGTGAAAGCAGATTAGACTCTTTGCCGTGATGGTTTCCTTTCTAAGATTCTCAACAATGAGCTTCAGAGTCGGTGTATGCATTGATTGTAATTTCCCAAACAGGTTTAGATTCGAGAGAAGCATCCGAGGGCTGGAAAAATGCTGATGTGACATCCCTATTTAAAAAGGAGAGAGGCAAAAAGAAGGTAACTACAATCGAAACAGCCTAACATCTCTTGTTGGAAATATGTGGCAATCAACTATGAAGAAAATAATAGCAGGACATTTGGAAAATCAGAATCTAATCAGACAGAATCACCATACATAATGGGAACTGCAGATGCTGGAGAATCCAAGATAATAAAATGTGAGGCTGGATGAACATAACAGGCCCAGCAGCATCTTAGGAGCGCAAAAGCTGACGTTTCGGGCCTAGACCCTTCATCAGAGATGGGGATGGGGAGAGGGTTCTGAAATAAATAGGGAGAGAAGGGGAGGCAGACCGAAGATGGAGAGAAAAGAAGATAGGTGGAGAGAGTATAGGTGGGGAGGTAGGGAGGGGATAGGTCAGTCCAGGGAAGACGGACAGGTCAAGGAGGTGGGATGAGGTTAGTAGGTAGATGGGGGTGCGGCTAGGGGTGGGAGGAAGGGATGGGTGAGAGGAAGAACAGGTTAGGGAGGCAGAGACAGGTTGGACTGGTTTTGGGATGCAGTGGGTGGAGGGGAAGAGCTGGGCTGGTTGTGTGGTGCAGTGGGGGGAGGGGACGAATTGGACTGGTTTAGGGATGCGGTGGGAGAGATTTTGAAACTGGTGAAGTCCACGTTGATACCATTATGCTGCAGGGTTCCCAGGCGGAATATGAGTTGCTGTTCCTGCAACCTTTGGGTGGCATCATTGTGGCACTGCAGGAGGCCCATGATGGACATGTCATCTAAAGAATGGGAGGGGGAGTGGAAATGGTTTGCGACTGGGAGGTGCAGTTGTTTGTTGCGAACTAAGCGGAGGTGTTCTGCAAAGCGGTCCCCAAGCCTCCGCTTGGTTTCCCCACTGTGAAGGAAGCCACACCGGGTACAGTGGATGCAGTATACCACATTGGCAGATGTGCAGGTGAACCTCTGCTTAATGTGGAATGTCATCTTCGGGCCTGGGATAGGGGTGAGGGAGGTGGTGTGGGGGCAAGTGTAGCATTTCCTGCGGTTGCAGGGGAAGGTGGTGGGGTTGGAGGGCAGTGTGGAGCGAACAAGGGAGTCATGGAGAGAGTGGTCTCTCCGGAAAGCAGACAGGGGTGGGGATGGAAAAATGTGTTGGGTGGTGGGGTCGGATTGTAGATGGCGGAAGTGTCAGAGGATGATGCGTTGTATCCGGAGGCTGGTGGGGTGGTGTGTGAGAACGAGGGGAATCCTCTTTGGGCGGTTGTGGCGGGGGCGGGGTGTGAGGGATGTGTTGCGGGAAATATGGGTGATGCGGCCAAGGGCGTTCTCAATCACTGTGGGGGGGAAGTTGCGGTCCTTGAAGAACTTGGACATCTGGGATGTGCGGGAGTCGAATGTCTTATCGTGGGAGCAGAAGCGGTGGAGGCGGAGGAATTGAGAATAGGGGATGGAATTTTTGCAGGATGGTGGGTGGGAGGAGGTGTATTCTAGGTAGCTGTGGGAGTCGGTGGGCTTGAAATGGACATCAGTTACAAGCTGGTTGCCTGAGATGGAGACTGAGAGGTCCAGGAAGGTGAGGGATGTGCTGGAGATGGCCCAGGTGAACTGAAGGTTGGGGTGGAAGGTGTTGGTGAAGTGGATGAACTGTTTGAGCTCCTCTGGGGAGCAAGAGGCGGCGCCGATACAGTCATCAATGTACCGGAGGAAGAGGTGGGGTTTGGGGCTTCCAGTGACAGTGCAGCACTCCCTTAATATTGTGAAAGATTTTACGACCAGAGGCCACATTTTCAAATTGGTTGCCTATTAATTTTGGGGGAAGAATTACTTCTTTCAGGTTGTCGCAATCTATTGAACACTTTAGCAGAGAAGGTTTTAGAGGTAATGCCATGAATTATATGCTCGGCTGAGATGGCCAGGTTAATGTTTAAATCAAGGAACAACGACAATGAGGAAAGGGTAGCCTTTACAGTGGAAGATACTTCAAGGATCCCCTTATTACTAAAGAATACAGGGAGGAATTAAACACCTCACTACCACACCATCACTACCATGAGAGAAGTAGCAGTAGACAATCTAATGGAGTGAAAGCAGATTGGACTCTTTGCCGTGATGGTTTACTTTCTAAGATTCTAAACAATGAGCTTCAGAGTCGTTATATGCATTGACTGTAATTTCCCAAAAAGGTTCAGATTCTCGAGAAGCATCTGAGGGCTGGAAAAATGCTGATGTGACGTCCCTATTTAAAAAGGAGAGAGGCAAAAAGAAGATAACTACAACCGAACCAGCCTAACATCTATTGTTGGAAATATGTGGCAATCAACTATGAAGAAAATAATAGCAGGACATTTGGAAAATCATAATCTAATCAAACAGAATCACCATAGCCTGATGAAAGAGAAATTATGTCTGGCTAATTTGTTTGGGTTTTTGGAGGAAGTTTTGGGAGGAGAATTAATAGAGGAAAACCAGTAAATGTGTTGTGTTTGGACTTGGAGAAAGCATTGAGAATGTATTCAAAAGTAATAAGCTAAGAGCTGAGGTTTTGAAGGTAGTATATTGCTATGGATCAGTATGCTTTGCACGTTCTGGAAGAAGAGATCACATCTCGAGTGAAATGCACCAAGTGAATATATATTTTGGGGAACTTGGTGGCAACGCGGTAAGTCAGTGCAGAGTGTAAGAGGTGCCATTTGCTTGCTTTTTTTGCCTGATAGTTCATAAGCATTTTTTTTTTGAGACAGGGTGAATTGAAGCCAGAATCAGGGACCGAGAGGGTGAACCAGGTTCATTGGTTGGTGATCGCTACTGGTTTAAGAATCTATCATCGGTAGCTTTCAGATTGAAAGTAAATCGGAGAAATATTTACAGGCTACAAACTAAAAGACCGTAATGTTTTCAAATCAAATTAAGATCGAAGTAATTGAAATGGAGATGCCAGGCCAGATGATGATTTGTACCTACATGACGGGCGAGTGGTCAGGCCCCAGACTCCACCTTACGGTTGATGAACTGGAATCTCAGTTTTGACCAATCAACAAATCATGTGGGGCAGAGTTACCAGGGAATGCTGTGTTTCAGGAGGCAGTCACACACCTTAGATTAACTAGCTGAAACTCGGTCAGTGGCCAATGACAAAGAACAGGGCAGGTGGAAGGATCCAGGATGTCGTGCAGAATGAACCTTGGTCTTTGATCTTATCTAACAGGTTTGAGATTCTTTCTTCCTGTGTGGATGAGAGTGCAGGGTATAGGGAAGATGAGTAAACTGAGTGTAGCACTGTGGTACAGGTGGGACATTCAGGAGGGGATAAAAAGTGAAATGTGGTTATAATCAGAGGTAGTATAGTTAGGGGAATGAACACTGTTCGTTGTGACCAGGATCGAGAGTCTCGAAAGTAGTGTTGCCTGCCTGGTGCCCAGGTTCAGGATATTCCATCTCGGCTACAAAGGAACTTGAAGTGGGAGGAGTAGAAATCCAGCTATTGTGGTCCGCACAGGTACCATTGATATGGAAGAAAGAGGAAAGAGGTTCTCCTGAGGGATTATGAGCACCGAGGTGCTGAGTTGAGAAAGCAGAACTAGAATGGTAATAATCTCTGGATTATTATCTGAGCACTTTGGCACGGTGTGAACATAATTATAGATGTACATTGTTCAAATGGTGGCATGGCAGAAATGTGTTTGAATTCATGGGACATTGGCATCGGTATGGGGAAGGAGGGAGTCGTACTGGTGTTATAGGCTCGACGAGAATCATATTGGGACAAGTATCCTCGCAAAATACAGAGCTAGGTCTGGGGCTAGGGCGTTAAAATAAAAAGTGTGGAGTGGGTGAGCTCAGTTGCATGGAAAATTGTGGAAAAAGTTAGAAGCTGGTAAGTGCTCAGCAAAGTTTCCAGAGCAAGTAATAGGACAAAAAGTATGGAAATGGTCAGGAGTCTCACTTCAGCTGCAGCAGATAAGAAGGGTGGCTGTAAATGCCAGACTGAAGATCTTGTATTGAATTGCAGGGAGTGTATGAAACAAAGTGAATGAGTTTGTGGAGCAGATTGAAATTGACAGATACATCACTCTGGGTATCACAGAGAGGTGGTTGTTTGGCTATTTCGTTCCCAACACTTATCCCCTATGATTCATGTCCGATAGAAAGAACAGGCAAATGAACAGAGATAACAAAGTGTGGAGCTGGATGAGCACAGCAGGCCAAGCAGCATCTCAGGAGCGTAAAAGCTGACGTTTTGTGCCGAGACCCTTCTACTTCTGTGTGTTCATGCTGCTGTGTTCATCCAGATCCACACTTTGTTATCTTGGATTCTGAAGCATCTGCAGTTCTCATTATCTCCGATACAAATGGACAGAGATGCCAGGGTTGGCTTGTCAGTCAGAAATGAGGTCGCGCTGAAGGAACCACAGCTCTTGTGCTTGTTTATTAATGACTTGGAGGAAAGAGGTGCATGTGCTGTGGCTAAATTTGTAGATGACTGAAAAAATATTTAGAAAGACAAGGCATGGCACAGAAACAGAGATTTACCAGGATGTTACTTGGATCGGAATGTATTAGCTATAAGGAGGGTTTGGTGGAAATGCTGTGTCATGATAAATGTAATGAGATCAATCATGATCTCACCGAATGATGGAGGAATATTCAATGGGCCAAGTGGCTTTTTTTGTGAGCCTTCTTGTTTGACAATGCATTCATGAAGGTGTTTTTTTTTCACTCTTGGATAAGATGTGAAAATGAAATGTATACGAGATAATGGGAACTGCAGATGCTGAAGAATCCAAGACAACAAAATGTGAGGCTGGATGAACACAGCAGGCCAAGCAGCATCTCAGGAGGACAAAAGTGCTCCTGAGATGCTGCTTGGCCTGCTGTGTTCATCCAGCCTCACATTTTGTTGTCATGAAATGTATACACTTCCTTTTCATCTGGGAATAAATAATTGTTCTGAACGATTTCCATTGACTAATAGCAATCTGACAAGCTTCGCAATGTAAAGAGATTTTTAGCTTCATTTTAATTGTAAAGGTATTCTTTGGAATTAATTTGGCATATATTATTTGCATCTCAGGAAGTATGTTCATCACTGCATCTCAAAAAGTGCTCTGTTGTATGACAGCAGCTTTTTAAAGATCACTTCAATGGTTGTGATTTTGAGTTGCCATAACACACATTAAATTACACTGTTGGCCAATCTGTCCATGATTATTTCATTATGTTATGCTTCAAACAGACAAGGAAATATTGGTGATGCAATGAAGTGTTTGACTCTCAAATATAATTGCTGTTATAGTTTCCACTTGGAAGAAAGATTCACATCAAATTGACTGGTCAAGGAAATGGGACACTGACTGTGAGTACTTTGAATGTTCGAGTTATTCCTAAAATGAAAGTCATGACCTTGATGATTTCTCTTTCATGCAGATATGAAGAGACTCTTTTAAAATACCCTCTAGGTTAGTGGTTCAGGCATAAAAGTGCAATATGTATATTTATGTATATACATGTACATGCGTCATCTGAAAAGATAATGAGTATAAATCACTTGTGACAAGGTGAGAATGAGTTATCCAGATAGTAAGAACTGCCAATGTTGGTGTCTGAGATAACACATTGTGGAGCTGGAGGAACACAGCAGGGCAGGCAGCATCAGAGGCTCAAGAAAGTTGAGGTTTTGGGTCAGGACCCTTCCTGAGAAATGGAGGGTGGAAGGGAGCTCAGAAACAAATAGCGTGGAGGGGGAGGAGGTGCTGGGGAAGGTAGGTGGGACGGTAATAAGTGAGTACTATCCAGATTGGAACAGATTTTCCCCAGGGGGTATTGAGTACCAATTCCAAATCACTCTCAAAATCTTAGTGACTGTTAACATTGATGTTTTTTGTCTGTGTGTTTCAGTAATTGCATGACTGTTGAATGGTTCGTTGAGAGTGAGGAACCTATGGACTCTCACACACCAAGATGGAATTTAGTTCGAAGAGTGACTTCAAAATAGTTGCTTGCTTTTAAAATCTTGACCGTTTTTGCTGTCCAGTTGAATGAATTTAGCTTCATACTGCTTCAATAGGAATTAGTGTTTAATAGGAACATATTTGTGAAACTTACAGTTGCGTAAGTTTTAGCATAAACTGGTGCAGCGTTTCGGTGCTTGCGAAAAGGCTCACCTCTCCATTAATACCGAAGGAAAATTGGAGTTTAAAAGTAAGTTCACCCGCTGTCAGGGAATGAAATGTTAATGTTGACTCGAACATAATTTTTAAAAAAGTGATATCTTTGTGTAACACTGAACTCAAATTAAAATTTGGATATGCTAGTTTTACAGATGGTTGGATATTGAATTCATTTTAAATGAGGGTGAAGATCACTTTAAATCTAGCATATTTGTGAAGAAAAGAAATAGCATGTCAAATAAAATTAACTGCATGACTCTTCATAGCCCTATATGTAGAATTTCATTCTGAACTATGAGACAGTTGTGACCCCATTCTACCTCAGTGCTCCTGGCAAGAGTAAGACCCCTGTTTGACCTGCTGTGCACTGCATGGAATGGCGGCAACATCAGATTCATTGATGCTTGAGAATCAAAAGAATATGACGATAAGATTTAAAATCAAAATCTCATTGAACACTTCAAGGAATGTATTACAGGAAGAGGGGGAAAGCATGTATGACTAATAGAAGGTGGTGGCGCAGATCACATAGACCTGTGTGCTAAAACTTATCACAAATTTCACATTGAATGTAACAGTTCAAACAGGCTGGAGGAAGCAGACATGCCAGCCCAAACTTTTTGAATTTGAGCATTCTGTTCATAAACATCAGCAAAATTGTGGGAAACATGTTTATTCTTTCTCTTTTATTGCACAGAACCATACGATGAGACTGTTTTGATGAGGAATTTAAAGATTATGTGTCCCATCCGTTTGACTCACAGTTTGGTACCATAGGTTGGTACGATCTTCGTTCGAGAAAGAAAAGGGATGTTCCAGAGACAGAAAACCGTCAAACCATTTACAACAAAGTCCGTTTCTGGTTAGTATTAATTAATGCAGTTAACATTTTTAGCTTGACATGATTGCACAATGGAGTCAATAAGAAAATTCCATCTGATATTCCACATAAATTTTCAGTGGATATTAAAGCAGCTCATTTCTTTTTCACGCTGTATGCTGCTTTTAAGAATGGTTGTCTTCTTGTCGAAATGTTTAGCTTTGACTCCATGGCTTCTTCCATTAGCTCACATTGAAACACATGTTTCTTCAGCCAAAAATGCACGTTTACCCGGTGTAGCTTAACTCACTTTCCCCTGTGGTCGTTCCCCTGAAATCCCCTGCGGTCGCTCCCCTGAAAAACAACTAGACCATTTTGGATATTGTTCCGAGGGACGGGTTAGCAGGGGTATGCAGTAGGGTGCAGGTCTCTGGCACAGAGTCTGTCCCTCTTGCACAGAAGGGAAGCAGGGATAGGAAGAGAGTGATAGTCATTGGGGACTCAGTAGTAAGAGGGACTGATGGAAGATTTGCCGGGAATGAAAGAGACTCACGATTGGTGTGTTGCCTACCAGGTGCCAGGGTCTGTGATGTCTCGGATCGTGTGTTTAGGGTCCTGAGGGGAGAGGGTGACCAGCCGCAAGTCGTGATCCACATAGGCACCAACGGCATATGTAGAAAGAGGGATAGGGATGTCAGGCAGGATTTGAGGGAGCTAGGGTGGAAGCCGAGAGCTAGAACAAACAGAGTGGTCATCTCTGGTTTGTCACCCGTACCACGTGATAGCGAGGCAAAGAACATGGAGAGATTTCAGCTGAAGACGTGGCTGCAGGGATGGTGCAGGTGGGAGGGCTTCAGGTACATGGACAATTGGGGCTCATTCTGGGGAAGGTGGGACCTGTGCAAACAGGACGGTCTCCACTTGAATGAGAGGGGCACGAATACCCTGGGTGGGAAATTGGCTAGTGCCATTCGGTTGGATTTAAACGAGCTCGGAAGGGGGATGGGAAACTGAGGTGTAGTCCTAGTACACAGGAGGATGAGCGTCGGGAGGACATGGTCAGGACCTCACTGTCACAGGAGTGTGCTGGCAGACAGCAAGCTGGATTGAAGTGTGACGACTTTAATGCCGGGAGTATCCGGAATAATGTAGGTGAGCTTGCAGCTTGGATAGGTACCTGGGACTTCGATGTTGTGGCCATTTGGGAGGCATGGATAGAGCAGGGTCAGGAATGGATGTTGCAGGTTCTCGTGTTTAGATCTTTCATTAAGGTCAGGGAAGGTGGCAAAAGAGGGGGAGGTGTGGCTTTGTTGGTCAAGGACAGTATGACGGCGGCTGAAAGAACCTTTGAGGACTCGTCTCCTGCGGTGGTATGGGCTGAGGTTGCCAAGGAAGGTTTGTCGACTGAGTCAGTGTGGGTGGAAGTTCGGAACAGCAAGGCAGCAGTCACCTCACTGGGGGTTTTCGATAGACCCCAAATAGCAGTTGGGAGATCGAAGAACTCATTGGCCGGCAGATTGTTGAAAAGTGCAAACGTATCAGGGTTGTTGTTATGGGTGACTTCAACTTTCCCAATATAGATTGAAACCTCCTGAGTGCAGATGGTTTGGATGGAGCCGTTTTTGTCAGGTGTGTTCAGGAGGGTTTCCTGACTCAGTATGTGGAGAGGCCGACGATGGGGGGAGGCCATTTTGGATTTGGTGCTCGGCGATGAGCCAGGACAGGTGTCAGATCTTGTGGTGGGAGAACACTTTGGCGACAGTGACCGCAAGAGCCTCCCATTTACCATAGCCATGGAAAGGGAAAGGAGCAGTTCCCAGGGGAAGATATTTCACTGGGGTCAAGGAAACTATGCTGCTATCAGACAGGAGTTGGGAAGTACAGATTGGGAGCAATTGTTCCACAGAAAGGGCGCAGCAGACATGTGGAGGCTGTTCAAGGAGCAGTTTTTGCGAGTGATGTATAAATTTGTTCCTCTGAGACAGGTAAGAAGGGGTAAGATTAAGGAGCCTTGGATGACGGGTACAGAGGTGCTTCTTGTCAAAAAGAAAAGGCAGCGTACGTAAGGTGGAGGAAGTGAGGGTCTAGCACAGCTTTAGAGTATTACAGGCCTGCTCGGAAGGAGCTCAAAAGATATTGCGTGTACAATTGTTACCTGTTACAACCTTTGCATCCACGCTTGCTCATTCAATGGTGTCAAGATGCCAACAGTGAGTGTACCTTCTCCATCCCCGAATGCTGTCAGCTCACATAAGACATAGTCCTTACTTAAAATCTTCTGATCAACCAAAGTTCATTGTAATGGACATTTTAGTTGTCTGTCATGAAACGAAAACTGATTCTGACTGGCATGACCTGCAGTGCAAATGAATATAATCTGCGAAACGAGATTCCTTATGGGCTTGCAGCCGCTACAAATAATTGCTTTTCAAAGACGTTGCACACATACATTTTTTTCTCCTATTACCTTAGATTATTTTTTTGTTTATGCATGTTGTGTGGGTTTCCAGTCAGGCCCATAAACACAGGTTGATGCAGTCACTGTTACAACACGGTATTGAAGGAGAATTTGTGATCTTTGGAGTTTGATTCCACTGCCTGAAGGAGTGCACCATCAAGCCACTTCAGAGCACTACTGGCGACGAATTGTTGCAAGTTTTCAAGTGTTACCGATCGTCACATAAAATATGGCCTTTTTGTTGTTACGCTATTCATCTTAACTGCACCATATCTAGTATTTAGGCTTGGAAACTATTTCAATTTTTTTGATTTACTTGTTCAAAATCATTTATGATTGTTGTCATGATATCTACAAGATGTTATTTTGATAGGACATAGAGGATTGGATCTGTCTTAATGGAAATAATGTATGCGCTTATAAAACCCCTTCTGGGCAAGGTAGTTGCTCAGTGGTTAGAGCTGCTCATGCACTGGGGAGCCAATTGAGATTCCAGTCTTGGGTAACTATCTGTGTGGAATTGACACGTCCTCCCCGCGTCTGCGAGGGTCTTCTGCCAGGTGCTGCAGTTTCCTCCCATTGTTCAAAGATGTGCAGGTCCTTATATGTGATTTGTGAAGCATTTCTTAAATGTTTCAATCCTGCCAGCATCCAGTGCCTTGGACAAAATAACTGGAGATGAATAAAAGATACAGTGCCTTTTGACACCATTTCCTACTGGATTTTCATCAATCCTGCTTTATATCGGTGACAACTTCCATGACCTTTTTTGATGCTATGTCTGAATTGACAGTCTAGTTCCAAATATTAGTTGTGCAGTATTTCAAGGTCTCTGTTACAGCATACCCATGAATGTCCACTTCAAAAGATACTTCCATATCATAGAATCCCTACGGTGTGGAAACAAGCCCCTTTTGACCCAAGAATTCCACGGCCACGCTCCAAAGAGCATCTCACCCTGACTCATCCCCCGACCCTTTCCTCAGTAACCCTACATTTCCCATGACTAACACACCTAATCTACACATCCCTAAACACAATGGGCAAGTTTGGCATGGCCCATACACCGAGCCTGCACATCTTTGGACTGTGGGAGGAAACCAGAGCACCCAGCAGGAACCCATGCAGGCATGGGCAGAATGTACAAACTCCGCACAGAAAATCGTCCAACGGTGGGATCGAACCTGGGTCCCTGGCGCTGTGAGTCAGCAGTGCTAACCACTGAGCCACCGTGCTGCCCTTGGAGTTATACAGAGCTTGCTTGTTCCTGGGTGGCCTCAAACTGCCAACCTCCACTTAGTGGCAAAAGTGCTGACCAACTGCACTCATCTTCACTGCTTTTTGCTTTTTATCATTGAATTCAATCCTTCAAACTCTATGATAAATATTTAAATTTCCATTGATATGTGAGCGTTGTTTTTAGTACGCAGTATTGGTTTATTATGTTTCATTGGTACATAATGAATATTTTATGTATATGCAAATGGGCAAGTTGGTAATGATGCAGTCCACAGACCTGGAGGATAATAACACTGTCCTTCAATCGCCCACGATGCCCTCTGCAAATTGGTAGAAAACAAAAATTTCTATAAAATTAATCTCTCCTCCCGTCAGTCAATCAAAATTAATTCAGGATTTTGTACAGGCCAATAACCGTAAGATTACACGAGCCTAAACAAAACTACTGGCTCATGTTAGTTGAGTGAAGTGAAAGGGTAACAATAGAGGTAGTAGGAACTGCAGATGCTGGAGAATCTGAGATAAGAAGGTGTAAAGCTGGATGAACACAGCAGGTCAAGCAGTATCATTCGGCTCTACACCTTGTTATCTCAGACTCTCCAGCGCCAATTTTCTGAAGCAGGGTCTCGTCCCGAAACATCAGCTTTCTTGCTTCTCTGATGCTGCTTGACCTGCTGTGTTCATCCAGCTCTCCACCTTGGGCAACAATAGAGTATGCTTGAAGTCACTAGGTATGTTACGTGGGTTTGTCTTCCTTAGGGTGGAGTTAGTGGAACCGAAAAAGATGTCTCCCTCACAGCGTTTGTGACAAAAGAATTGCATCGTTCCTTGGCGGCCTTTCAACAGAAGAATATTCAGAGATTTCACGAGTGGTAAGAATGTAACTTCTTTTACTTCTCTTTATCTCACTTTTTCCAACAATTGGAACATAGATTTTAGAAATCACGTCGAGCTGATGAAGTGTGAAAAGAAGAATAATTCCAAGCAGTGGTGGGAGTTGGTCAGTGAGGTGGGAGGAGTGGATAGGTGGGAGAGAAGGCGGACAGGTCATGGAGGCGGGGATGAGGGGAGGAACTAGTCTTGGGATGAGGCTGGCGGGTGGGGAGATTTTGAGTGTGGCCAAGTCCACATTGAGGCTGTTGAGTTGGAAGCTCCCGAGGCAGAATATGAGGTGCTGCTCCTCCAGTTTCTGGGTGGTTTGGTTGTGACACTGGAAGAGGCCCAGGATGGACATGTCATTCAGGGAGTGGGAGGGGGAGTTGAAGTGATGCAATGATTTGGACATGAAAATAGAAGGTGTGGTTAGTAAGTTTCCCAATGATTGAAGGTGTAGTAGCCAGCCAAGAATGTCACCTCAGAATACAATGGGATATTGACAAGGGCCAATAAACTGAGGAATGGCAGGTGGTGTTGAGGTTAGACAAATGTGAGGTGCTACATTTTGGAAAGGCAAATCAGGGCAGCACGTTTACACTGAAGGTTGTGGGGAGTGTTGCTGAATAAAGAGACGCTGGAGTGCAGTTTCGTAGTTCCATCAAAGTACAGCCACCGGTAGAAAGGATATGAAGGAGACATTTGGTGTGCTCGCCTTTATCGGTCAGTGCATTGAGTATAGGAGTTGGGAGATCACTTTGCAGCCATGTAGGACGTTGGTTCGGCTGCTTTTGGAATACTGCAATCGATTTTGGTCTCCTTGCGAGAGGAAGGATGTCGGCGCAACATTGAGGGCCGAAGGGCCTGTTCTGCGCTGTATTGTTGTATGTTGTAAACTTGAAAGGGTTCAGAGAAGCTCTAAAAGGATGTTACCAGCATCGGAGGTTGGAGGTATACCGTGGGATTGAACAGGCAGCTATTTCTTGGAACTTTGGAGTTCAGGGCTGACCATATAGAAGTTTATACAATTACGAGGGACGTGGATAGAGCGAACAGCCAAGATCTTTTCCCCGGATTGCTGGAAGCCAAAACTGGAGGGAATAGGTTAAAAATGAGAGAGGGAAGATTTAAAATGGACCGGATTTTTTTCATAGTGGTGCATGTATGGAGTGAGCTGCCAGAGGAAGTGGTGGAGGCTTGTACATTTAAAAGGCATGTGGATGGGTATATGAATAGGATGGGTTGAGAGGAATATGGGCGAAATGCTGGCAAATGGGACTAAATTAATTTAGGATATCTGGTCAACATAGACAAATTGGGCCAAAGGATCTGTTTCCCGACTGTACATCTCTGTGATTCTAAGTGTCTTTTTTCTTAACCACGTGGCCCATAATTAGAAAAACGTGAATCAGGATTTGGGAATGTGACAATTCTAATTGGATCTGTTTGATGAAATTAACTCTGAAGGTAATGGTGGTTGAATTATGATTCGTCAAATTTGAGTTTATTGCAGCATCCTATAGAATAGAGGAGACACATGTAATCAAAATTGAAAATCAAAACTTGGTAAAATTTTGCATTGGAAATACATGACCAACCATTGGAGGAGATTCATGACCATTGCATTCAAGTGAGAACAACAAATGTGATTCAGTGATTCAGTGAAACGGGATGCAGTGTCTCAGTGAAATGGGATGCAGTGACTGAGTGAAGTGGGATGCAGTGACTGAGGGTATTGGGATGCAGTGACTGAGGGTATTGGGATGCAGTGACTGAGGGTATTGGGATGCAGTGACTGAGGGTATTGGGATGCAGTGACTGAGGGTATTGGGATGCAGTGACTGAGGGTATTGGGATGCAGTGACTGAGGGTAATGGGATGCAGTGACTGAGGGTAATGGGATGCAGTGACTGAGGACAATGGGATGCAGTGACTGAGTGAAATGGGATGCAGTGACTGAGGGAAATGGGATGCAGTGACTGGGAAATGGGACGCAGTGATTGATGGAAATGGGACGCAGTGACTGAGGGAAATGGGATGCAGTGACTGAGGGAAATGGGATGCAGTGACTGAGGGAAATGGGATGCAGTGACTGAGAGAAATGAGATGCCGAGACTGAGTGAACTGGGATGCAGTGACTGATGGAAATGGTATGCAGTGTCTGTTGGAAATGGGATCCTGCGACTGAAGGTAATGGGATGCAGTGACTGAGGGTAATGGGATGCAGTGACTGAGGGTAATGGGATGCAGTGACTGAGGGTAATGGGATGCAGTGACTGAGGGTAATGGGATGCAGTGACTGAGGGTAATGGGATGCAGTGACTGAGGGTAATGGGATGCAGTGACTGAGTGAAATGGGATGCATTGACTGAGGGGAATCGGATGCAGTGAATGAGGACAATGGGATGCAGTGACTGAGGACAATGGGATGCAGTGACTGAGGGCAATGGGATGCAGTGACTGAGTGAAATGGGATTGCCGTGACTGTGGAAAGGAGATGCAGTGACTGAGGAAATGGGACGCAGTGACAGATGGAAATGGGATGCCCTGACTGAGTGTAAAGTGAAGCATTGAGTGAAACGGGATGCAGTGAATGAGTGAAATGGGATGCAGTGGCTGTGTGAACTGGGATGCAGTGACTGTGTGAATAGGGATGCAGTGACTGAGGGAAAGGAGATGCAGTGTCTGTTTGAAATGGGATGCTGCGACTCAAGTGAATGGGATGCCGTGACTGTGGGGAATGGGATGCAGTGACTGAGATAAATGGGATGCAGTGACTGAGATAAATGGGATGCAGTGACTGATGGAAATGGGATGCAGTGAATGTGGGAAATGGGATTCAGTGACTGTGGGGAATGGGATGCAGTGTCTGAGGGAAATGGAATTCAGTGACTGAGATAAATGGGATGCAGTGATTGGTGGAAATGGGATGCAGTGACTGAGGGAAATGGGATGCAGTGACTGTGTCAAATGGATGCAGCGACTGAGTGGAATGGGATGCAGTGACTGATCAAAATGGGATGCAGTGACTGACAGTAATTGGATGGAGTGACGGACGGTAATGGGATGCAGTGACTGAGAGAAACGGGACGCAGTGTCACAGTGAAATAGGATGCGGTCAATGAGTGAAATGGCCTGCAGTGATTGAGTGAAGTGGGATGCAGTGACTGAGGGAAATGGGATGCAGTGGCTGAGTGATATGGGATACAGTGGCTGAGTGATATGGGATACAGTGGCTGAGTGATATGGGATACAGTGGCTGAGTGAAATGGGATGCAGTGTCTGATGGAAATGGGATGCTGTGAGTGAGTGAAATGGGCTGCTGTGACTGAGCGTAATGGGATACAGTGACTGAGGGAAAGGAGATGCAGTGACTGAGACAAATGGATGCAGTGACTGATGTAAATGGGTGCAGTGACTGATGGAAATGGGATGCATTGACTGATGGAAATGGGATGCATTGACTCAGGGAAAGGAGATTGCGTGACTGTGGAAACAGGATGCTGTGACTGAGCGAAATGGGATGCAGTGACTGAGTGAAATGGGATGCAGTGACTGAGTGAAATGGGATGCTGTGACTGAGGGAAAGGACATGCCGTGACTGAGGGAAAGGAGATGCAGTGTCTGTGGGAAATGGGATACTGTGACTCAGGGTAATGAGATGCAGTGACTGAGTGAAATGGGATGCAGTGACTTGGTGAAATGGGATGCAGTGACTGTGTGAAATGGGCTGCAGTGTCTGTGTGAACTGTAATGCAGTGACTGTGTGATCTAGGATGCGGTGGCCGAGTGAAATGGGATGCAGTGGCTGAGTGAAATGGGATGCAGTGGCTGAGTGAAATGGGATGCAGTAATTGGTGGAAATGGGATGCAGTAATTGGTGGAAATGGGATGCAGTGACTGTGTCAAATGGATGCAGTGACTAAGTGTAATGGGATGCAGTGACTGATCAAAATGGGATGCAGTGACTGACAGTAATTGGATGGAGTGACGGACGGTAATGGGATGCAGTGACTGAGGGAAACGGGACGCAGCGTCAGAGTGAAATAGGATGCAGTCAATGAGTGAAATGGCCTGCAGTGATTGAGTGAAGTGGGATGCAGTGACTGAGTTAAATGTGATGCAGAGGCTGAATGAAATGGGATGCAGTGACTGCTTGAAATGGGATGCAGTGACTGAGTGAAATGGGCTGCTGTGACTGAGCGTAATGGGATGCAGTGACTGAGGGAAATGGGATGCAGTGACTGAGGGAAATGAGATGCAGTGTCTGTTTGAAATGGGATCCTGCGACTGAAGTTAATGGGATGCAGTGACTGAGTGAAATGGGATGCAGTGACTGAGTGAAATGGGATGCAGTGACTGAGTGAAATGGGATGCAGTGACTGAGTGAAGTGGGATGCAGTGACTGAGGGTAATGGGATGCAGTGACTGAGGACAATGGGATGCAGTGACTGAGGGTAATGTGATGCAGTGACTGAGTGAAATGGGATGCAGTGACTGAGGGAAATGGGATGCAGTTACTGGGAAATGGGATGCAGTGATTGATGGAAATGGGACGCAGTAACTGAGGGAAATGGGATGCAGTGACTGAGGGAAATGGGATGCAGTGACTGATGGAAATGGGATGCCGAGACTGAGTGAACTGGGATGCAGTGACTGATGGAAATGGTATGCAGTGTCTGTTGGAAATGGGATCCTGCGACTGAAGGTAATGGGATGCAGTGACTGAGGGTAATGGGATGCAGTGACTGAGGGTAATGGGATGCAGTGACTGAGGGGAATGGGATGCAGTGACTGAGGGGAATCGGATGCAGTGAATGAGGACAATGGGATGCAGTGACTGAGGGCAATGGGATGCAGTGACTGAGTGTAATGGGATTGCCGTGACTGTGGAAAGGAGATGCAGTGACTGAGGAAATGGGATGCAGTGACGGATGGAAATGGGATGCCCTGACTGAGTGTAAAGTGAAGCATTGAGTGAAACGGGATGCAGTGGCTGTGTGAAATGGGATGCACTGGCTGTGTGAACTGGGATGCAGTGGCTGTGTGAACTGGGATGCAGTGACTGAGGGAAAGGAGATGCAGTGTCTGTTTGAAATGGGATGCTGCGACTCAAGTGAATGGGATGCCGTGACTGTGGGGAATGGGATGCCGTGACTGTGGGGAATGGGATGCAGTGACTGTGGGGAATGGGATGCAGTGACTGTGGTGAAGGAGATGCAGTGATTGAGTGAAATGGGATGCAGTGACTGAGTGAAATGCGAAGCAGTGACGGCGTTAAATGGGATGCAGTGACTGCGTGAAATGGGACGCAGTGACTGAGTGAAATGGGATGCCGTCACTGAGTGAAATGTGTTGCAGTCACTGAGTGAAATGGGATGCAGTGACTGAGGGAAATGGGATGCAGTGACTGATAGAAATGGGATGCAGTGTCTGACGGAAATTGAATGCAGCATCAGTGAGAAACGGGATGTAGTGACTGAGAAAAATGGGATCCAGCGACTGAGGGAAATGGAATGCCGTGACTGAGGGAAATGGGATGCAGTGACTTAGGGAAAGGGGATGCAGTAACTGACGGAAATGGGATGAAGTGACTGATGGAAATGGGATGCAGTGACTGAGTGAGATGGGATGCAGTGTCTGAGTGAGATGGGATGCAGTGTCTGAGTGAGATGGGATGCAGTGTCTGAGTGAAATGGGATGCAGTTAATGAGTGAAATGAGATGCAGTGACTGATGGAAATTGAATGCAGTGACAGAGTGACATGAGCTGCAGTGCCTGATGGAAATGCGATGCAGTTACTGTGGGACATGGGATGCAGTGGCTGAGGTCCTGGGAAGGAGTGACTGAGTTAAAAGGGATTCAGTGCCCGAGCGGGCTTGGGGTACAGTGACTGAGAGAAATGGGACGCACTGTCTTAGTGAAATGGGATGCAGTGAGTGAGGGACATGGGATGCAGTGAGTGAGGGACATGGGATGCACTGACTGCCTCTGACCCGGTCACAGGGACCCTGGCCCCGCCGCCCTGACCCGCTCACAGCGGCCTGGGCCCCGCAGCCCTGTCCCGCTCACAGGGACCCTGGCCCCGCCTCCCTGACCCGCTCGCAGTGGCCTGGGAACCGAAGCCCTGACCCGCTCACAGCGTATTGCCCCCTGCAGTCCTGACCCGCTCACAGTGGCCTGCCCCCTCACTCCTGACCCGCTGGCAGGGACTGGGCCCCGGCGCCCTGACCCGCTTGCTGCGGCCTGGGCCCTGGCGCCCTGACCCGCTCGTAGCCGCCTGCCCCCGCCGCCCTGACAGGCTCGCAGCGGCCTGCCCCCGCCGCCCTGACCTGCTGGCAGGGACTGGGCTCCGCCGCCCTGACCCGCTCACAGCGGCCTGTGCCCCGCACCCCTGTCCCGCTCACAGGGACTGGGCGCCGCATCCCTGACCCGCTCGCAGTGGATGGGTCCCGAAGACCTGATCCGCTCACAGCGGCCTGCCCCCTGCGCCCTGACCCGATCACCACGGCCTGGGCCCCGCAGCCCTGACCCGCTCACAGCGGCCTGACCCCTGCGCCTTGACCCGCTCACAGCGGCCTGCCCCCGCCGCCCTGAGCCGCTGACAGGGACTGGGCCCCGCAGCCCTGACCCGCTCACAGCGGCCTGGGCCCCGAACTCCTGACCCGCTCACAGCGGCTTGCCCCTGCAGCCCTGTCCCTCTGACAGGGACTAAGTCCCCCAGCCCTATCCCCCTCACAGGGACTGGGCCCCGCTGCCCTGTCCTGCTCACAGCGTATTGCCCCCTGCAGTCCTGTCGTGCTCAAAGCGACTTGCCCCCGCCGCCATGTCCCGCTCACAGCGTCCTGACCCTGCAGCCTTGTCCCGCTCACAGGGACTGGGCCCCGCAGCCCTGACCCACTAACAGGGACTGGCCCCCGCAGCCCTGACCCGCTCACAGCGTACTACCCCCGACAGCCGTGACCCGCTCACAGCGGACTGGGCCCTGCAGCGCTGTCCCGCTGACAGTGTACTGCCCCCCGCAGTCCTGTCCCGCTCACATGGACTAGCCACCGCAGACATTTCCCGCTCACAGGGTCTGGCCCCCGCAGCCCTGACCCGCTCACAGGGACTGGGCCCAACAGCCCTGACCCGCTCACAGGGACTGGGCCCTGCAGCCCTGTCCCACTCAGAGCGACTTGCCCCCTCAGTCCTGTCCCGCTCACAAGGACTAGCCACCGCAGACATTTCCCGCTCACAGCGGCCTGCCCCCTCAGGCCTGACCCGCTCGCAGTGGCCTGGGCCCCGAAGCCCTGACCCGCTCACAGCGGCCTTCCCCCGCCGCCCTGACAGGCTCGCAGCGGCCTGCCCCTGCCGTCCTGACCCGCTTGCAGCGGCCTGGGCCCTGCCGCCCTGACCCGCTCACCGCGGCCTGGGCCCCGAAGCCCTGACCCGCTCACAGCGGCCTGGGCCCTGAAGCCCTGACCCGCTCACAGCGGCTTGCCCCTGCAGCCCTGCCCCTCTGACAGGGACTGGGCCCCCCAGCCCTGTCCCGCTCACAGGGACTGCTTCCCGCAGCCCTGTCCCGCTCACAGGGACTGGGCCCCGCAGCCCTGACCCGCGCACAGCAACTTGCCCCCTGCAGCCCTGACCCGCTCACAGCGACTTGCCCCCTGCAGCCCTGGCCTGCTCACAGCGACTTGCCCCCGCAGCCCTGTACCGCTCGCAGCTTATTGCCCCCTGCAGTCCAGACCCGCTCACAGGGATTGGCCCCCACAGCCCTGACTGCTCACAGGGACCCTGGCCCCGCCGCCCTGACCTGCTAACAGCGGCCTGGACCCCGCAGCCCTGTCCCGCTCACAGAGACCCTGGCCCCGCCGCCCTGACCCGCTCACAGCGGCCTGGGCCCCGAAGCCGTGACCCGCTCACAGCGTATTGCCCCCTGCAGTCCTGACCCGCTCACAGCCACCTGCCCCCTCAGTCTTGACCCGCTCACAGGGACTGGTCCCAGCAGCCCTGACCCGCTCACAGCGACTTGCCCCCTCCAGTCCTGTCGTGCTCGCAGCGACTTGCCCCGCAGCCCTGACCTGCTCACAGGGACTGGCCCCCACAGCCCTGTCGCGCTCACAGCGACTTGCCCCCTCATTCCTGTCCCACTGACGGGGGCTGGCCCCCGCAGCCCTGTCGCGCTGACGGCGTCCGGCCCCCGAAGCCCTGTCGCGCGGACAGGGACTGGCCCCCATAGCCCTGTCCCACTCAAAGGGACTGGCCCCCGCAACCCAGTCCCGCTCACAGGGACTGGCCCCCGCAGCCCTGTCCTGCTTACAGGAACATGGCCCCGCAGCACTGACCCGCTCACAGGGACTGGCCCCCGCAGCCCTGACCCGCGCTCAGGGACTGGCCCCCGCAGCCCTGACCGGCTGACAGGGTCTGGCCCCTGTAGCCCTGACCCGCTCACAGCGATTTGCCCCCGCAGTCCTGTCCCGCTGACAGGGCCTCGCCCCCGCAGCTCTGTCCCGCTGACAGGGACTGGCCCCCGCAGCCCTGTCCCGCTGACAGGGTCTGGCCCCCGCAGCCCAGTCCCGCTGACAGGGACTCGCCCCCGCAGCCCTGTCCCGCTGACAGGGACTGGACCCCGCAGCCCTGTCCCGCTGACAGGGACTGGCCCCCGCAGCCCTGTCCCGCTGACAGGGACTGGCCCCCGCATCCCTGACCCGCTCACAGGGACTGGCACCCGCAGCCCTGACCCGCTCACAGCGATTTTCCCCCGCAGTCCTGTCCCGTTGACAGGGACTTGCCCCCGCAGCCCTGTCCCGCTGACAGCGATTTGCCCGCGCAGCCCTGTCCCGCTGACAGCAATTTGCCCCCGCCGCCCTGACCCGCTCACAGCGGCCTGCCCCCGCAGCCCTGACCCCCTCACAGGGACTGGCCCCCGCAGCTCTGACCCGCCCCCGCAGCCCTGTCGCGCTGACAGGGACTGGGCGCCGCCTCCCTGACCCGCTCGCAGTGGCTTGGGTCCCGAAGAACTGACCCGCTCACAGCGGCCTGCCCCCTGCGCCCTGACCCGCTCACAGCGGCCTGACCCCTGCGCCTTGACCCGCTCACAGCGGCCTGCCCCGCCGCCCTGACCCGCTGACAGGGACTGGGCCCCGCAGCCCTGACCCGCTCCCAGCGGCCTGGGCCCCGAAGCCCTGATCCGCTCACAGTGGCTTGCCCCTGCAGCCCTGTCCCTCTGACAGGGACTGGGTCCCCCAGCCCTATCCCGCTCACAGGGACTGGGCCCCGCTGCCCTGTCCTGCTCACAGCGTATTGCCCACTGCAGTCCTGTCCTGCTCAAAGCGACTTGCCCCCGCCGCCCTGTCCCGCTCAGCGTACTGACCCTGCAGCCTTGTCCCGCTCACAGGGACTGGGCCCCGGAGCACTGTCCCGCTCACAGGGACTGGGCCCCGGAGCACTGTCCCGCTCACAGTGACTGGCCCCCGCAGCCCTGACCCACTAACAGGGACTGGCCCCCGCAGCCCTGACCCGCTCACAGCGTACTGCCCCCGACAGCCGTGTCCCGCTCACAGCGGACTGGGCCCTGCAGCGCAGTCCCGCTGACAGTGTACTGCCCCCCGCAGTCCTGTCCCGCTCACATGGACTAGCCACCGCAGACATTTCCCTTGGATACAGACTTGGATACAGAATTGGCTGGCCAACAGAAGACAGCGTGTGGTAGTAGAAGGAAAATATTCTGCCTGGAAGTCAGTGGTGAGTGGGGTTCCACAGGGCTCTGTCCTTGGGCCTCTACTGTTTGTAATTTTTATTAATGACTTGGACGAGGGAATTGAAGGATGGGTCAGCAAGTTTGCAGACGACACAAAGGTCGGAGGTGTCGTTGACAGTGTAGAGGGCTGTTGTAGGCTGCAGCGGGACATTGACAGGATGCAGAGATGGGCTGAGAGGTGGCAGATGGAGTTCAACCTGGATAAATGCGAGGTGATGCATTTTGGAAGGTCGAATTTGAAAGCTGAGTACAGGATTAAAGATAGGATTCTTGGCAGCGTGGAGGAACAGAGGGATCTTGGTGTGCAGATACATAGATCCCTTAAAATGGCCACCCAAGTGGACAGGGTTGTTAAGAAAGCATATGGTGTTTTGGCTTTCATTAACAGGGGGATTGAGTTTAAGAGTCGTGAGATCTTGTTGCAGCTCTATAAAACTTTGGTTAGACCGCACTTGGAATACTGCGTCCAGTTCTGGGCGCCCTATTATAGGAAAGATGTGGATGCTTTGGAGAGGGTTCAGAGGAGGTTTACCAGGATGCTGCCTGGACTGGAGGGCTTATCTTATGAAGAGAGGTTGACTGAGCTCGGTCTCTTTTCATTGGAGAAAAGGAGGAGGAGAGGGGACCTAATTGAGGTATACAAGATAATGAGAGGCATAGATAGAGTCGATAGCCAGAGACTATTTCCCAGGGCAGAAATGGCTAGCACGAGGGGTCATAGTTTTAAGCTGGTTGGTGGAAAGTATAGAGGGGATGTCAGAGGCAGGTTCTTTACGCAGAGAGTTGTGAGAGCATGGAATGCGTTGCCAGCAGCAGTTGTGGAAGCAAGGTCATTGGGGTCATTTAAGAGACTGCTGGACATGCATATGGTCACAGAAATTTGAGGGTGCATCCATGAGGATCAATGGTCGGCACAACATTGTGGGCTGAAGGGCCTGTTCTGTGCTGTACTGTTCTATGTTCTATGTTCTATGTTCTATTTCCCGCTCACAGGGTCTGGCCCCCGCAGCCCTGACCCGCTCACAGGGACTGGGCCCAACAGCCCTGACCCGCTCACAGGGACTGGGCCCTGCAGCCCTGTCCCACTCACAGAGTACTGCCCCCCGCAGCCGTGTCCCGCTCACAGCAGATTGGGCCCCCGCAGCCCTGACCCGCTCACAGCTTCCTGCCCCCCACAGCCGTGTCCCGCCCACAGGGACTGTCCCGCGCAGCCCTGTCCCGCTCACAGGTACTGGGCCCCGCAGCCCTGTCCCACTCAGAAGGTATTGCCCCCTGCAGCCGTGTCCCGCTCACAGGGACGGGCCCCTGCAGTCCTGACCCGCTCACAGGGCCTGGCCCCCGGAGCCCCTTACCCACTCACAGGGCCTTTGCCCCGCAGTCCTGACCCGCTCACAGTGACTGGCCCCCGCAGCCCTGACCCGCTCACAGAGACTTGCCCCCCGCAGTCCTGTCCCACTCACAAGGTATTGCCCCCTGCAGCCGTGTCCCGCTCACAGGGCCTGGCCCCCAGCAGTCCTGACCCGCTCACAGCGACTTGCCCCCCGCAGCCCTGTCCCGCTCACAGCGTACTGCCCCCCGCAGCCGTGTCCCGCTTACAGGGTCTGGCCCCCGGAGCCCTGACCCACTCACAGGGACTGGGCCCCGCAGCCCTGTCCTGCACACAGGGACTGGGCCCCGCAGCCCTGTCCCGCTCCCGGACTGGCCCCCGCAGCCCTGTCGCGCTGACAGGGACTGGGCCCCGCCTCCGTGTCCCGCTCAAAGTTACTTGCCCCCGCAGCCCTGACCCGCTCACAGCGACTTGCCCCCTCAGTCCTGACCCCCTCACAGGGACTGTCCTCCGCAGCCCTGACCCGCTCCCGGACTGGCCCCCGCAGCCCTGTCGCGCTGACAGGGACTGGGCCCCGCAGCCCTGACCCGCTCACAGGGACCCTGGCCCCGCCGCCCTGACCCGCTCACAGCGGCCTGCCCCCTCAGTCCTGACCCGCTCACAGCGGCCTGCCCCCGCCGCCCTGACCCGCTGACAGGCACTGGGCCCCGCAGCCGTGAGCTGCTCACAGCGGCCTGGGCCCCGAAGCCCTGACCCGCTCACAGCGGCCTGGGCCCCGAAGCCCTGACCCGCTCACAGCGGCCTGGGCCCCGCCGACCTGTCCCGCTCACAGCGGCCTGACCCCGCCGCCCTGACCCGCTGACAGGGACTGGGCCCCGCAGCCGTGACCCGCTCACAGCGGCCTGCCCCCGCCGCCCTGACCCGCTGACAGGGACTGGGCCCCGCAGCCGTGACCCGCTCACAGCGGCCTGGGCCCTGAAGCCCTGACCCACTCACAGCGGCTTGCCCCTGCAGCCCTGCCCCTCTGACAGGGACTGGGCCCCCCAGCCCTGTCCCGCTCGCAGGGACTGCTTCCCGCAGCCCTGTCCCGCTCACAGGGACTGGGCCCCGCAGCCCTGACCCGCGCACAGCAACTTGCCCCCTGCAGCCCTGACCCGCTCACAGCGACTTGCCCCCCGCAGCCCTGTACCGCTCACAGCTTATTGCCCCCTGCAGTCCAGACCCGCTGTCAGCGACTTGCCCCCGCAGCCCTGTCCCGCTCACAGCATATTGCCACCCGCCGCCCTGACCCGCTCACAGGGATTGGCCCCCACAGCCCTGACTGCTCACAGGGGCCCTGACCTGCTAACAGCGGCCTGGACCCCGCAGCCCTGTCCCGCTCACAGGGACCCTGGCCCCGCCGTCCTGACCTGCTCACAGCGTATTGCCCCCTGCAGTCCTGACCCGCTCACAGCCATCTGCCCCCTCAGTCCTGACCCGCTCACAGCGACTTGCCCCCTCCAGTCCTGTCGTGCTCGCAGCGACTTGCCCCGCAGCCCTGACCTGCTCACAGGGACTGGCCCCCACAGCCCTGTCGCGCTCACAGCAACTTGCCCCCTCATTCCTGTCCCACTGACGGGAGCCGGCCCCCGCAGCCCTGTCCCACTGACGGGGGCCGGCCCCCGCAGCCCAGACCCGCTCACGGGGTCCGGCCCCCGCAGCCCTGTCGCGCGGACAGGGACTGGCCCCCATAGCCCTGTCCCACTCATAGGGACTGGCCCCCGCAGCCCAGTCCCGCTCACAGGGACTGGCCCCCGCAGCCCTGTCCCGCTGACAGGGACTGGACCCCGCAGCCCTGACCCGCGCTCAGGGACTGGCCCCCGCAGCCCAGACCGGCTCACAGGGACTGGCCCCTGCAGCCCTGACCCGCTCACAGCGATTTGCCCCCGCAGTCCTGTCCCGCTGACAGGGCCTCGCTCCCGCAGCTCTGTCCCGCTGACAGGGACTGGACCCCGCAGCCCTGTCCCGCTGACAGGGACTGGCCCCCGCAGCCCTGTCCCGCTGACAGGGACTGGCCCCCGCAGCCCTGTCCCGCTGACAGGGACTGGCCCCCGCAGCCCTGTCCCGCTGACAGGGACTGGCCCCCGCAGCCCTGTCCCGCTGACAGGGACTGGCCCCCGCAGCCCTGTCCCGCTGACAGGGACTGGCCCCCGCAGCCCTGTCCCGCTGACAGGGACTGGCCCCCGCAGCCCTGTCCCGCTGACAGGGACTGGCCCCCGCAGCCCTGTCCCGCTGACAGGGACTGGCCCCCGCAGCCCTGTCCCGCTGACAGGGACTGGCCCCCGCAGCCCTGTCCCGCTGACAGGGACTGGCCCCCGCAGCCCTGTCCCGCTGACAGGGACTGGCCCCCGCAGCCCTGTCCCGCTGACAGGGACTGGCCCCCGCAGCCCTGTCCCGCTGACAGGGACTGGCCCCCGCAACGCAGTCCCGCTGACAGGGACTGGCCCCCGCATCCCTGACCCGCTCACAGGGACTGGCACCCGCAGCCCTGACCCGCTCACAGCGATTTGTCCCCTGCAGTCCTGTCCTGCAGACAGGGACTAGACCCCGCAGCCCTGTCCCGCTGACAGGGACTGGACCCCGCAGCCCTGTCCCGCTGACAGGGACTGGCCCCCGCAGCCCTGTCCCGCTGACAGGGACTGGCCCCCGCAGCCCTGTCCCGCTGACAGGGACTGGCCCCCGCAGCCCTGTCCCGCTGACAGGGACTGGCCCCCGCAGCCCTGTCCCGCTGACAGGGACTGGCCCCCGCAGCCCTGTCCCGCTGACAGGGACTGGCCCCCGCAGCCCTGTCCCGCTGACAGGGACTGGCCCCCGCAGCCCTGTCCCGCTGACAGGGACTGGCCCCCGAAGCCCTGTCCCGCTGACAGGGACTGGCCCCCGCAGCCCTGTCCCGCTGACAGGGACTGGCCCCCGCAGCCCTGTCCCGCTGACAGGGACTGGCCCCCGCAGCCCTGTCCCGCTGACAGGGACTGGCCCCCGCAGCCCTGTCCCGCTGACAGGGACTGGCCCCCGCAGCCCTGTCCCGCTGACAGGGACTGGCCCCCGCAGCCCTGTCCCGCTGACAGGGACTGGCCCCCGCAGCCCTGTCCCGCTGACAGGGACTGGCCCCCGCAGCCCTGTCCCGCTGACAGGGACTGGCTCCCGCAACGCTGTCCCGCTGACAGGGGACTGGCCCCCGCTTCCCTGACCCGCTCACAGGGACTGGCACCCGCAGCCCTGACCCGCTCACAGCGATTTGTCCCCTGCAGTCCTGTCCTGCAGACAGGGACTGGCCCGCGCTGCCCTGTCCCGCTGACAGTGACTGGCCCCCGCAGCCCTGTCCCGCTGACAGGGACTGGTCCCCGCAGCCCTGTCCCGCTGACAGGGACTGGCCCTTGCAGCCCTGTCCCGCTGACAGGGACTGGCCCCCGCAGCCCTGTCCCGCTGACAGGGACTGGCCCCCGCAGCCCTGACCCGCTCACAGCGGCCTGGGCCCCGCAGACCTGTCCCGCTCACAGCAGCCTGACCCCGCCGCCCTGTCCCACTGACGGGGGCCGGCCCCCGCAGCCCAGACCCGCTCACGGGGTCCGGCCCCCGCAGCCCTGTCGCACGGACAGGGACTGGCCCCCGTAGCCCTGTCCCACTCATAGGGACTGGCCCCCGCAGCCCAGTCCCGCTCACAGGGACTGGCCCCCGCAGCCCTGTCCCGCTGACAGGGACTGGACCCCGCAGCCCTGACCCGCGCTCAGGGACTGGCCCCCGCAGCCCTGACCGGCTCACAGGGACAGGCCCCCGCAGCCCTGACCCGCTCACAGCGATTTGCCCCCGCAGTCCTGTCCCGCTGACAGGGCCTCGCTCCCGCAGCTCTGTCCCGCTGACAGGGACTGGACCCCGCAGCCCTGTCCCGCTGACAGGGACTGGCACCCGCAGCCCTGACCCGCTCACAGCGATTTGTCCCCTGCAGTCCTGTCCTGCAGACAGGGACTGGCCCCCGCTGCCCTGTCCCACTGACAGTGACTGGCCCCCGCAGCCCTGTCCCGCTGACAGGGACTGGTCCCCGCAGCCTTGTCCCGCTGACAGGGACTGGCCCTTGCAGCCCTGTCCCGCTGACAGGGACTGGCCCCCGCAGCCCTGTCCCGCTGACAGGGACTGGCCCCCGCAGCCCTGACCCGCTCACAGCGGCCTGGGCCCCGCAGACCTGTCCCGCTCACAGCGGCCTGACCCCGCCGCCCTGTCCCACTGACGGGGGCCGGCCCCCGCAGCCCAGACCCGCTCACGGGGTCCGGCCCCCGCAGCCCTGTCGCACGGACAGGGACTGGCCCCCGTAGCCCTGTCCCACTCATAGGGACTGGCCCCCGCAGCCCAGTCCCGCTCACAGGGACTGGCCCCCGCAGCCCTGTCCCGCTGACAGGGACTGGACCCCGCAGCCCTGACCCGCGCTCAGGGACTGGCCCCCGCAGCCCTGACCGGCTCACAGGGACTGGCCCCCGCAGCCCTGACCCGCTCACAGCGATTTGCCCCCGCAGTCCTGTCCCGCTGACAGGGCCTCGCTCCCGCAGCTCTGTCCCGCTGACAGGGACTGGACCCCGCAGCCCTGTCCCGCTGACAGGTACTGGCCCCCATAGCCCTGTCCCACTCATAGGGACTGGCCCCCGCAGCCCAGTCCCGCTCACTGGGACTGGCCCCCGCAGCCCTGTCCCGCTGACAGGGACTGGACCCCGCAGCCCTGACCCGCGCTCAGGGACTGGCCCCCGCAGCCCTGACCGGCTCACAGGGACTGGCCCCCGCAGCCCTGACCCGCTCACAGCGATTTGCCCCCGCAGTCCTGTCCCGCTGACAGGGCCTCGCTCCCGCAGCTCTGTCCCGCTGACAGGGACTGGCCCCCGCAGCCCTGTCCCGCTGACAGGGACTGGCCCCCGCAGCCCTGTCCCGCTGACAGGGACTGGCCCCCGCAGCCCTGTCCCGCTGACAGGGACTGGCCCCCGCAGCCCTGTCCCGCTGACAGGGACTGGCCCCCGCAGCCCTGTCCCGCTGACAGGGACTGGCCCCCGCAGCCCTGTCCCGCTGACAGGGACTGGCCCCCGCAGCCCTGTCCCGCTGACAGGGACTGGCCCCCGCAGCCCTGTCCCGCTGACAGGGACTGGCCCCCGCAGCCCTGTCCCGCTGACAGGGACTGGCCCCCGCAGCCCTGTCCCGCTGACAGGGACTGGCCCCCGCAACGCAGTCCTGCTGACAGGGACTGGCCCCCGCATCCCTGACCCGCTCACAGGGACTGGCACCCGCAGCCCTGACCCGCTCACAGCGATTTGTCCCCTGCAGTCCTGTCCTGCAGACAGGGACTAGACCCCGCAGCCCTGTCCCGCTGACAGGGACTGGACCCCGCAGCCCTGTCCCGCTGACAGGGACTGGCCCCCGCAGCCCTGTCCCGCTGACAGGGACTGGCCCCCGCAGCCCTGTCCCGCTGACAGGGACTGGCCCCCGCAGCCCTGTCCCGCTGACAGGGACTGGCCCCCGCAGCCCTGTCCCGCTGACAGGGACTGGCCCCCGCAGCCCTGTCCCGCTGACAGGGACTGGCCCCCGCAGCCCTGTCCCGCTGACAGGGACTGGCCCCCGCAGCCCTGTCCCGCTGACAGGGACTGGCCCCCGCAGCCCTGTCCCGCTGACAGGGACTGGCCCCCGCAGCCCTGTCCCGCTGACAGGGACTGGCCCCCGCAGCCCTGTCCCGCTGACAGGGACTGGCCCCCGCAGCCCTGTCCCGCTGACAGGGACTGGCCCCCGCAGCCCTGTCCCGCTGACAGGGACTGGCCCCCGCAGCCCTGTCCCGCTGACAGGGACTGGCCCCCGCAGCCCTGTCCCGCTGACAGGGACTGGCTCCCGCAACGCTGTCCCGCTGACAGGGGACTGGCCCCCGCTTCCCTGACCCGCTCACAGGGACTGGCACCCGCAGCCCTGACCCGCTCACAGCGATTTGTCCCCTGCAGTCCTGTCCTGCAGACAGGGACTGGCCCCCGCTGCCCTGTCCCGCTGACAGTGACTGGCCCCCGCAGCCCTGTCCCGCTGACAGGGACTGGTCCCCGCAGCCCTGTCCCGCTGACAGGGACTGGCCCTTGCAGCCCTGTCCCGCTGACAGGGACTGGCCCCCGCAGCCCTGTCCCGCTGACAGGGACTGGCCCCCGCAGCCCTGACCCGCTCACAGCGGCCTGGGCCCCGCAGACCTGTCCCGCTCACAGCAGCCTGACCCCGCCGCCCTGTCCCACTGACGGGGGCCGGCCCCCGCAGCCCAGACCCGCTCACGGGGTCCGGCCCCCGCAGCCCTGTCGCACGGACAGGGACTGGCCCCCGCAGCCCTGTCCCACTCATAGGGACTGGCCCCCGCAGCCCAGTCCCGCTCACAGGGACTGGCCCCCGCAGCCCTGTCCCGCTGACAGGGACTGGACCCCGCAGCCCTGACCCGCGCTCAGGGACTGGCCCCCGCAGCCCTGACCGGCTCACAGGGACAGGCCCCCGCAGCCCTGACCCGCTCACAGCGATTTGCCCCCGCAGTCCTGTCCCGCTGACAGCGCCTCGCTCCCGCAGCTCTGTCCCGCTGACAGGGACTGGACCCCGCAGCCCTGTCCCGCTGACAGGGACTGGCACCCGCAGCCCTGACCCGCTCACAGCGATTTGTCCCCTGCAGTCCTGTCCTGCAGACAGGGACTGGCCCCCGCTGCCCTGTCCCGCTGACAGGGACTGGCCCCCGCAGCCCCGTCCCGCTGACAGGGACTGGCCCCCGCAGCCCCGTCCCGCTGACAGGGACTGGCCCCCGCAGCCCTGTCCCGCTGACAGGGACTGGCACCCGCAGCCCTGACCCGCTCACAGCGATTTGTCCCCTGCAGTCCTGTCCCGCTGACAGGGACTGGCCCCCGCAGCCCTGTCCCGCTGACAGGGACTGGCCCCCGCAGCCCCGTCCCGCTGACAGGGACTGGCCCCCGCAGCCCCGTCCCGCTGACAGGGACTGGCCCCCGCAGCCCTGTCCCGCTGACAGGGACTGGCCCCCGCAGCCCTGTCCCGCTGACAGGGACTGGCCCCCGCAGCCCTGTCCCGCTGACAGGGACTGGCCCCCGCAGCCCTGTCCCGCTGACAGGGACTGGCCCCCGCAGCCCTGTCCCGCTGACAGGGACTGGCCCCCGCAACGCTGTCCCGCTGACAGGGACTGGCCCCCGCATCCCTGACCCGCTCACAGGGACTGGCACCCGCAGCCCTGACCCGCTCACAGCGATTTGTCCCCTGCAGTCCTGTCCTGCAGACAGGGACTAGACCCCGCAGCCCTGTCCCGCTGACAGGGACTGGACCCCGCAGCCCTGTCCCGCTGACAGGGACTGGCCCCCGCAGCCCTGTCCCGCTGACAGGGACTGGCCCCCGCAGCCCTGTCCCGCTGACAGGGACTGGCCCCCGCAGCCCTGTCCCGCTGACAGGGACTGGCCCCCGCAGCCCTGTCCCGCTGACAGGGACTGGCCCCCGCAGCCCTGTCCCGCTGACAGGGACTGGCCCCCGCAGCCCTGTCCCGCTGACAGGGACTGGCCCCCGCAGCCCTGTCCCGCTGACAGGGACTGGCCCCCGCAGCCCTGTCCCGCTGACAGGGACTGGCCCCCGCAGCCCTGTCCCGCTGACAGGGACTGGCCCCCGCAGCCCTGTCCCGCTGACAGGGACTGGCCCCCGCAGCCCTGTCCCGCTGACAGGGACTGGCCCCCGCAGCCCTGTCCCGCTGACAGGGACTGGCCCCCGCAGCCCTGTCCCGCTGACAGGGACTGGCCCCCGCAACGCTGTCCCGCTGACAGGGGACTGGCCCCCGCTTCCCTGACCCGCTCACAGGGACTGGCACCCGCAGCCCTGACCCGCTCACAGCGATTTGTCCCCTGCAGTCCTGTCCTGCAGACAGGGACTGGCCCCCGCTGCCCTGTCCCGCTGACAGTGACTGGCCCCCGCAGCCCTGTCCCGCTGACAGGGACTGGTCCCCGCAGCCCTGTCCCGCTGACAGGGACTGGCCCTTGCAGCCCTGTCCCGCTGACAGGGACTGGCCCCCGCAGCCCTGTCCCGCTGACAGGGACTGGCCCCCGCAGCCCTGTCCCGCTGACAGGGACTGGCCCCCGCAGCCCTGTCCCGCTGACAGGGACTGGCCCCCGCAGCCCTGTCCCGCTGACAGGGACTGGCCCCCGCAGCCCTGTCCCGCTGACAGGGACTGGCCCCCGCAGCCCTGTCCCGCTGACAGGGACTGGCCCCCGCAGCCCTGTCCCGCTGACAGGGACTGGCCCCCGCAGCCCTGTCCCGCTGACAGGGACTGGCCCCCGCAGCCCTGTCCCGCTGACAGGGACTGGCCCCCGCAACGCAGTCCTGCTGACAGGGACTGGCCCCCGCATCCCTGACCCGCTCACAGGGACTGGCACCCGCAGCCCTGACCCGCTCACAGCGATTTGTCCCCTGCAGTCCTGTCCTGCAGACAGGGACTAGACCCCGCAGCCCTGTCCCGCTGACAGGGACTGGACCCCGCAGCCCTGTCCCGCTGACAGGGACTGGCCCCCGCAGCCCTGTCCCGCTGACAGGGACTGGCCCCCGCAGCCCTGTCCCGCTGACAGGGACTGGCCCCCGCAGCCCTGTCCCGCTGACAGGGACTGGCCCCCGCAGCCCTGTCCCGCTGACAGGGACTGGCCCCCGCAGCCCTGTCCCGCTGACAGGGACTGGCCCCCGCAGCCCTGTCCCGCTGACAGGGACTGGCCCCCGCAGCCCTGTCCCGCTGACAGGGACTGGCCCCCGCAGCCCTGTCCCGCTGACAGGGACTGGCCCCCGCAGCCCTGTCCCGCTGACAGGGACTGGCCCCCGCAGCCCTGTCCCGCTGACAGGGACTGGCCCCCGCAGCCCTGTCCCGCTGACAGGGACTGGCCCCCGCAGCCCTGTCCCGCTGACAGGGACTGGCCCCCGCAGCCCTGTCCCGCTGACAGGGACTGGCCCCCGCAGCCCTGTCCCGCTGACAGGGACTGGCTCCCGCAACGCTGTCCCGCTGACAGGGGACTGGCCCCCGCTTCCCTGACCCGCTCACAGGGACTGGCACCCGCAGCCCTGACCCGCTCACAGCGATTTGTCCCCTGCAGTCCTGTCCTGCAGACAGGGACTGGCCCCCGCTGCCCTGTCCCGCTGACAGTGACTGGCCCCCGCAGCCCTGTCCCGCTGACAGGGACTGGTCCCCGCAGCCCTGTCCCGCTGACAGGGACTGGCCCTTGCAGCCCTGTCCCGCTGACAGGGACTGGCCCCCGCAGCCCTGTCCCGCTGACAGGGACTGGCCCCCGCAGCCCTGACCCGCTCACAGCGGCCTGGGCCCCGCAGACCTGTCCCGCTCACAGCAGCCTGACCCCGCCGCCCTGTCCCACTGACGGGGGCCGGCCCCCGCAGCCCAGACCCGCTCACGGGGTCCGGCCCCCGCAGCCCTGTCGCACGGACAGGGACTGGCCCCCGCAGCCCTGTCCCACTCATAGGGACTGGCCCCCGCAGCCCAGTCCCGCTCACAGGGACTGGCCCCCGCAGCCCTGTCCCGCTGACAGGGACTGGACCCCGCAGCCCTGACCCGCGCTCAGGGACTGGCCCCCGCAGCCCTGACCGGCTCACAGGGACAGGCCCCCGCAGCCCTGACCCGCTCACAGCGATTTGCCCCCGCAGTCCTGTCCCGCTGACAGCGCCTCGCTCCCGCAGCTCTGTCCCGCTGACAGGGACTGGACCCCGCAGCCCTGTCCCGCTGACAGGGACTGGCACCCGCAGCCCTGACCCGCTCACAGCGATTTGTCCCCTGCAGTCCTGTCCTGCAGACAGGGACTGGCCCCCGCTGCCCTGTCCCGCTGACAGGGACTGGCCCCCGCAGCCCCGTCCCGCTGACAGGGACTGGCCCCCGCAGCCCCGTCCCGCTGACAGGGACTGGCCCCCGCAGCCCTGTCCCGCTGACAGGGACTGGCACCCGCAGCCCTGACCCGCTCACAGCGATTTGTCCCCTGCAGTCCTGTCCCGCTGACAGGGACTGGCCCCCGCAGCCCTGTCCCGCTGACAGGGACTGGCCCCCGCAGCCCCGTCCCGCTGACAGGGACTGGCCCCCGCAGCCCCGTCCCGCTGACAGGGACTGGCCCCCGCAGCCCTGTCCCGCTGACAGGGACTGGCCCCCGCAGCCCTGTCCCGCTGACAGGGACTGGCCCCCGCAGCCCTGTCCCGCTGACAGGGACTGGCCCCCGCAGCCCTGTCCCGCTGACAGGGACTGGCCCCCGCAGCCCTGTCCCGCTGACAGGGACTGGCCCCCGCAACGCTGTCCCGCTGACAGGGACTGGCCCCCGCATCCCTGACCCGCTCACAGGGACTGGCACCCGCAGCCCTGACCCGCTCACAGCGATTTGTCCCCTGCAGTCCTGTCCTGCAGACAGGGACTAGACCCCGCAGCCCTGTCCCGCTGACAGGGACTGGACCCCGCAGCCCTGTCCCGCTGACAGGGACTGGCCCCCGCAGCCCTGTCCCGCTGACAGGGACTGGCCCCCGCAGCCCTGTCCCGCTGACAGGGACTGGCCCCCGCAGCCCTGTCCCGCTGACAGGGACTGGCCCCCGCAGCCCTGTCCCGCTGACAGGGACTGGCCCCCGCAGCCCTGTCCCGCTGACAGGGACTGGCCCCCGCAGCCCTGTCCCGCTGACAGGGACTGGCCCCCGCAGCCCTGTCCCGCTGACAGGGACTGGCCCCCGCAGCCCTGTCCCGCTGACAGGGACTGGCCCCCGCAGCCCTGTCCCGCTGACAGGGACTGGCCCCCGCAGCCCTGTCCCGCTGACAGGGACTGGCCCCCGCAGCCCTGTCCCGCTGACAGGGACTGGCCCCCGCAGCCCTGTCCCGCTGACAGGGACTGGCCCCCGCAGCCCTGTCCCGCTGACAGGGACTGGCCCCCGCAACGCTGTCCCGCTGACAGGGGACTGGCCCCCGCTTCCCTGACCCGCTCACAGGGACTGGCACCCGCAGCCCTGACCCGCTCACAGCGATTTGTCCCCTGCAGTCCTGTCCTGCAGACAGGGACTGGCCCCCGCTGCCCTGTCCCGCTGACAGTGACTGGCCCCCGCAGCCCTGTCCCGCTGACAGGGACTGGTCCCCGCAGCCCTGTCCCGCTGACAGGGACTGGCCCTTGCAGCCCTGTCCCGCTGACAGGGACTGGCCCCCGCAGCCCTGTCCCGCTGACAGGGACTGGCCCCCCGCAGCCCTGACCCGCTCACAGCGGCCTGGGCCCCGCAGACCTGTCCCGCTCACAGCGGCCTGACCCCGCCGCCCTGTCCCACTGACGGGGGCCGGCCCCCGCAGCCCTGTCGCACGGACAGGGACTGGCCCCCGTAGCCCTGTCCCACTCATAGGGACTGGCCCCCGCAGCCCAGTCCCGCTCACAGGGACTGGCCCCCGCAGCCCTGTCCCGCTGACAGGGACTGGACCCCGCAGCCCTGACCCGCGCTCAGGGACTGGCCCCCGCAGCCCTGACCGGCTCACAGGGACAGGCCCCCGCAGCCCTGACCCGCTCACAGCGATTTGCCCCCGCAGTCCTGTCCCGCTGACAGGGCCTCGCTCCCGCAGCTCTGTCCCGCTGACAGGGACTGGACCCCGCAGCCCTGTCCCGCTGACAGGGACTGGCACCCGCAGCCCTGACCCGCTCACAGCGATTTGTCCCCTGCAGTCCTGTCCCGCTGACAGGGACTGGCCCCCGCAGCCCTGTCCCGCTGACAGTGACTGGCCCCCGCAGCCCTGTCCCGCTGACAGGGACTGGCCCCCGCAGCCCTGTCCCGCTGACAGCGACTGGCCCCCGCAGCCCTGACCCACTCACAGCGATTTGTCACCCGCAGCCCTGACCCGCTCACAGGGACTGGCAGCCGCAGCTCTGACCCGCTAACAGGTACTGGCCCCCACAGCTATGACCCGCTCACAGCGGCTGGCCCCCACAGCCCTGACCCGCTCACAGCGACTTGCCTGCCGCAGCCCTGTCCCGCTGACAGCGACTTTCCCCCGCAGCCCTGTCCCGCTGTCAGCGGCTCGCTCCCGCAGCCCTGACCCGCTCACAAGGTCTGGCCCCAGCAGCCCTGACCCGCTCACAGCGACTTGCCCCCTCCAGTCCTGTCGTGCTCGCAGCGACTTGCCCCGCAGCCCTGACCTGCTCACAGGGACTGGCCCCCACAGCCCTGTCGCGCTCACAGCGACTTGCCCCCTGCAGTCCTGTCGCGCTCACAGCGACTTGCCCCGTCATTCCTGTCCCACTGACTGGGGCCGGCCCCCGCAGCCCTGTCCCACTGACGGGGGCCGGCCCCCGCAGCCCAGACCCGCTCACGGGGTCCGGCCCCCGCAGCCCTGTCGCGCTGACGGCGTCCGGCCCCCGAAGCCCTGTCGCACGGACAGGGACTGGCCCCCATAGCCCTGTCCCACTCATAGGGACTGGCCCCCACAGCCCAGTCCCGCTCACAGGGACTGGCCCCCGCAGCCCAGACCTGCTCACAGGGACTGGCCCCCGCAGCCCTGTCCCGCTTACAGGGACTTGGCCCCGCAGCCCTGACCCGCTTACAGGGACTGGCACCCGCAACGCTGTCCCGCTGACAGGGACTGGCCCCCGCAGCCCTGTCCCGCTGACAGGGACTGGCACCCGCAACGCTGTCCCGCTGACAGGGACTGGCCCCCGCATCCCTGACCCGCTCACAGGGACTGGCACCAACAGCCCTGACCCGCTCACAGCGATTTGTCCCCTGCAGTCCTGTCCTGCAGACAGGGACTGGCCCCCGCTGCCCTGTCCCACTGACAGTGACTGGCCCCCACAGCCCTGACCCGCTCACAGCGATTTTCCCCCAGCAGCCCTGTCCCGCTGACAGCGACTTTCCCCCGCAGCCCTGTCCCGCTGACAGGGACTGGCCCCCGCATTGCTGTCGCTGTCACAGCAGCTGGCCCCCGCAGGCCTGACCGGCTCACAGCGATTTGCCCCCTGCAGTCCTGTCGCGCTCTCAGGAACTGGCCCCTGCAGCCCTGTCCAGCTGACAGCAACGGGCCCCCGCAGCCCTGACCCGCTCCCGGACTGTCCCCCGCACCCTGTCGCGCTGACAGGGACTGGGCCCCGCAGCCCTGACCCGCTCACAGCGGCCTGGGCCCCGAAGCCCTGACCCGCTCACAGCGGCTTGCCCCTGCAGCCCTGTCCCTCTGACAGGGACTGGGTCCCCCAGCCCTGTCCCGCTCACAGGGACTGGGTCCCGAGGCCCTTTCCGCTGACAGGGACTGGGCCCCGCAGCCCTGTCCCGCGCACAGGGACTGGGCCCTGGCGGCCTGACCCGCTCGTAGCCGCCTGCCCCCGCCTCCCTGACAGGCTCGCAGCGGCCTGCCCCCGCCGCCCTGACCCGCTGGCAGGGACTGGGCCCCGCCGCCCTGACCCGCTCACAGCGGCCTGCCCCCGCAGTCCTGTCCCGCTGATAGGGACTCGCCCCCTCAGCCCTGACCCGCTCACAGGGACTTGGCCCCGCAGCCCTGACCCGCTTACAGGGACTTGGCCCCGCAGCCCTGTCCCGCTCACAGGGACTGGCCACCGCAGCCCAGACCCGCTCACAGGGACTGGCCCCCGCAGCCCTGACCCGCTCACAGGGACTGGCCCTGCAGCCCTGACCTGCTCACAGGGACTGGACCCCGCAACCCTGGCCTGCTCACAGCGACTTGCCCCCCCGCAGTCCTGTCCCTCTCACAGGGACTGGGCCATGCCGCCCTGACCCGCTCACAGCGGCCTGGGCCCCGCAGCCCTGACCCGCTCACAGCGGCCTGCCCCCACTGCCCTGACCCGGTCACAGCGTATTGCCCCCTGCAGTCCTGACCCGCTCACAGCAGCCTGCCCCTGCCACCCTGACCCGCTGGCAGGGACTGTCCCGCGCAGCCCTGTCCCGCTCACAGGTACTGGGCCCCGCAGCCCTGTCCCACTCAGAAGGTATTGCCCCCTGCAGCCGTGTCCCGCTCACAGGGACGGGCCCCTGCAGTCTTGACCCGCTCACAGGGCCTGGCCCCCGGAGCCCCTTACCCACTCACAGGGCCTTTGCCCCGCAGTCCTGACCCGCTCACAGTGACTGGCCCCCGCAGCCCTGACCCGCTCACAGAGACTTGCCCCCCGCAGTCCTGTCCCACTCACAAGGTATTGCCCCCTGCAGCCGTGTCCCGCTCACAGGGCCTGGCCCCCAGCAGTCCTGACCCGCTCACAGCGACTTGCCCCCCGCAGCCCTGTCCCGCTCACAGCGTACTGCCCCCCGCAGCCGTGTCCCGCTTACAGGGTCTGGCCCCCGGAGCCCTGACCCACTCACAGGGACTGGGCCCCGCAGCCCTGTCCTGCACACAGGGACTGGGCCCCGCAGCCCTGTCCCGCTCCCGGACTGGCCCCCGCAGCCCTGTCGCGCTGACAGGGACTGGGCCCCGCCTCCGTGTCCCGCTCAAAGTTACTTGCCCCCGCAGCCCTGACCCGCTCACAGCGACTTGCCCCCTCAGTCCTGACCCCCTCACAGGGACTGTCCTCCGCAGCCCTGACCCGCTCCCGGACTGGCCCCCGCAGCCCTTTCGCGCTGACAGGGACTGGGCCCCGCAGCCCTGACCCGCTCACAGGGACCCTGGCCCCGCCGCCCTGACCCGCTCACAGCGGCCTGCCCCCTCAGTCCTGACCCGCTCACAGCGGCCTGCCCCCGCCGCCCTGACCCGCTGACAGGCACTGGGCCCCGCAGCCGTGAGCTGCTCACAGCGGCCTGGGCCCCGAAGCCCTGACCCGCTCACAGCGGCCTGGGCCCCGAAGCCCTGACCCGCTCACAGCGGCCTGGGCCCCGCCGACCTGTCCCGCTCACAGCGGCCTGACCCCGCCGCCCTGACCCGCTGACAGGGACTGGGCCCCGCAGCCGTGACCCGCTCACAGCGGCCTGCCCCCGCCGCCCTGACCCGCTGACAGGGACTGGGCCCCGCAGCCGTGACCCGCTCACAGCGGCCTGGGCCCTGAAGCCCTGACCCACTCACAGCGGCTTGCCCCTGCAGCCCTGCCCCTCTGACAGGGACTGGGCCCCCCAGCCCTGTCCCGCTCGCAGGGACTGCTTCCCGCAGCCCTGTCCCGCTCACAGGGACTGGGCCCCGCAGCCCTGATCCGCGCACAGCAACTTGCCCCCTGCAGCCCTGACCCGCTCACAGCGACTTGCCCCCCGCAGCCCTGTACCGCTCACAGCTTATTGCCCCCTGCAGTCCAGACCCGCTGTCAGCGACTTGCCCCCGCAGCCCTGTCCCGCTCACAGCATATTGCCACCCGCCGCCCTGACCCGCTCACAGGGATTGGCCCCCACAGCCCTGACTGCTCACAGGGGCCCTGACCTGCTAACAGCGGCCTGGACCCCGCAGCCCTGTCCCGCTCACAGGGACCCTGGCCCCGCCGTCCTGACCTGCTCACAGCGTATTGCCCCCTGCAGTCCTGACCCGCTCACAGCCATCTGCCCCCTCAGTCCTGACCCGCTCACAGCGACTTGCCCCCTCCAGTCCTGTCGTGCTCGCAGCGACTTGCCCCGCAGCCCTGACCTGCTCACAGGGACTGGCCCCCACAGCCCTGTCGCGCTCACAGCAACTTGCCCCCTCATTCCTGTCCCACTGACGGGAGCCGGCCCCCGCAGCCCTGTCCCACTGACGGGGGCCGGCCCCCGCAGCCCAGACCCGCTCACGGGGTCCGGCCCCCGCAGCCCTGTCGCGCGGACAGGGACTGGCCCCCATAGCCCTGTCCCACTCATAGGGACTGGCCCCCGCAGCCCAGTCCCGCTCACAGGGACTGGCCCCCGCAGCCCTGTCCCGCTGACAGGGACTGGACCCCGCAGCCCTGACCCGCGCTCAGGGACTGGCCCCCGCAGCCCAGACCGGCTCACAGGGACTGGCCCCTGCAGCCCTGACCCGCTCACAGCGATTTGCCCCCGCAGTCCTGTCCCGCTGACAGGGCCTCGCTCCCGCAGCTCTGTCCCGCTGACAGGGACTGGACCCCGCAGCCCTGTCCCGCTGACAGGGACTGGCCCCCGCAGCCCTGTCCCGCTGACAGGGACTGGCCCCCGCAGCCCCGTCCCGCTGACAGGGACTGGCCCCCGCAGCCCCGTCCCGCTGACAGGGACTGGCCCCCGCAGCCCCGTCCCGCTGACAGGGACTGGCCCCCGCAGCCCCGTCCCGCTGACAGGGACTGGCCCCCGCAGCCCCGTCCCGCTGACAGGGACTGGCCCCCGCAGCCCCGTCCCGCTGACAGGGACTGGCCCCCGCAGCCCCGTCCCGCTGACAGGGACTGGCCCCCGCAGCCCTGTCCCGCTGACAGGGACTGGCCCCCGCAGCCCTGTCCCGCTGACAGGGACTGGCCCCCGCAGCCCTGTCCCGCTGACAGGGACTGGCCCCCGCAGCCCTGTCCCGCTGACAGGGACTGGCCCCCGCAGCCCTGTCCCGCTGACAGGGACTGGCCCCCGCAACGCTGTCCCGCTGACAGGGACTGGCCCCCGCATCCCTGACCCGCTCACAGGGACTGGCACCCGCAGCCCTGACCCGCTCACAGCGATTTGTCCCCTGCAGTCCTGTCCTGCAGACAGGGACTAGACCCCGCAGCCCTGTCCCGCTGACAGGGACTGGACCCCGCAGCCCTGTCCCGCTGACAGGGACTGGCCCCCGCAGCCCTGTCCCGCTGACAGGGACTGGCCCCCGCAGCCCTGTCCCGCTGACAGGGACTGGCCCCCGCAGCCCTGTCCCGCTGACAGGGACTGGCCCCCGCAGCCCTGTCCCGCTGACAGGGACTGGCCCCCGCAGCCCTGTCCCGCTGACAGGGACTGGCCCCCGCAGCCCTGTCCCGCTGACAGGGACTGGCCCCCGCAGCCCTGTCCCGCTGACAGGGACTGGCCCCCGCAGCCCTGTCCCGCTGACAGGGACTGGCCCCCGCAGCCCTGTCCCGCTGACAGGGACTGGCCCCCGCAGCCCTGTCCCGCTGACAGGGACTGGCCCCCGCAGCCCTGTCCCGCTGACAGGGACTGGCCCCCGCAGCCCTGTCCCGCTGACAGGGACTGGCCCCCGCAGCCCTGTCCCGCTGACAGGGACTGGCCCCCGCAACGCTGTCCCGCTGACAGGGGACTGGCCCCCGCTTCCCTGACCCGCTCACAGGGACTGGCACCCGCAGCCCTGACCCGCTCACAGCGATTTGTCCCCTGCAGTCCTGTCCTGCAGACAGGGACTGGCCCCCGCTGCCCTGTCCCGCTGACAGTGACTGGTCCCCGCAGCCCTGTCCCGCTGACAGGGACTGGTCCCCGCAGCCCTGTCCCGCTGACAGGGACTGGCCCTTGCAGCCCTGTCCCGCTGACAGGGACTGGCCCCCGCAGCCCTGTCCCGCTGACAGGGACTGGCCCCCGCAGCCCTGACCCGCTCACAGCGGCCTGGGCCCCGCAGACCTGTCCCGCTCACAGCGGCCTGACCCCGCCGCCCTGTCCCACTGACGGGGGCCGGCCCCCGCAGCCCTGTCGCACGGACAGGGACTGGCCCCCGTAGCCCTGTCCCACTCATAGGGACTGGCCCCCGCAGCCCAGTCCCGCTCACAGGGACTGGCCCCCGCAGCCCTGTCCCGCTGACAGGGACTGGACCCCGCAGCCCTGACCCGCGCTCAGGGACTGGCCCCCGCAGCCCTGACCGGCTCACAGGGACAGGCCCCCGCAGCCCTGACCCGCTCACAGCGATTTGCCCCCGCAGTCCTGTCCCGCTGACAGGGCCTCGCTCCCGCAGCTCTGTCCCGCTGACAGGGACTGGACCCCGAAGCCCTGTCCCGCTGACAGGGACTGGCACCCGCAGCCCTGACCCGCTCACAGCGATTTGTCCCCTGCAGTCCTGTCCTGCAGACAGGGACTGGCCCCCGCTGCCCTGTCCCACTGACAGTGACTGGCCCCCGCAGCCCTGTCCCGCTGACAGGGACTGGTCCCCGCAGCCCTGTCCCGCTGACAGGGACTGGCCCTTGCAGCCCTGTCCCGCTGACAGGGACTGGCCCCTGCAGCCCTGTCCCGCTGACAGGGACTGGCCCCCGCAGCCCTGACCCGCTCACAGCGATTTGCCCCCGCAGTCCTGTCCCGCTGACAGGGCCTCGCTCCCGCAGCTCTGTCCCGCTGACAGGGACTGGACCCCGAAGCCCTGTCCCGCTGACAGGGACTGGCACCCGCAGCCCTGACCCGCTCACAGCGATTTGTCCCCTGCAGTCCTGTCCTGCAGACAGGGACTGGCCCCCGCTGCCCTGTCCCACTGACAGTGACTGGCCCCCGCAGCCCTGTCCCGCTGACAGGGACTGGTCCCCGCAGCCCTGTCCCGCTGACAGGGACTGGCCCTTGCAGCCCTGTCCCGCTGACAGGGACTGGCCCCTGCAGCCCTGTCCCGCTGACAGGGACTGGCCCCCGCAGCCCTGTCCCGCTGACAGGGACTGGCCCCCGCAGCCCTGACCCGCTCACAGCGGCCTGGGCCCCGCAGACCTGTCCCGCTCACAGCGGCCTGACCCCGCCGCCCTGTCCCACTGACGGGGGCCGGCCCCCGCAGCCCAGACCCGCTCACGGGGTCCGGCCCCCGCAGCCCTGTCGCACGGACAGGGACTGGCCCCCGTAGCCCTGTCCCACTCATAGGGACTGGCCCCCGCAGCCCAGTCCCGCTCACAGGGACTGGCCCCCGCAGCCCTGTCCCGCTGACAGGGACTGGACCCCGCAGCCCTGACCCGCGCTCAGGGACTGGCCCCCGCAGCCCTGACCGGCTCACAGGGACTGGCCCCCGCAGCCCTGACCCGCTCACAGCGATTTGCCCCCGCAGTCCTGTCCCGCTGACAGGGCCTCGCTCCCGCAGCTCTGTCCCGCTGACAGGGACTGGACCCCGCAGCCCTGTCCCGCTGACAGGGACTGGCCCCCATAGCCCTGTCCCACTCATAGGGACTGGCCCCCGCAGCCCAGTCCCGCTCACAGGGACTGGCCCCCGCAGCCCTGTCCCGCTGACAGGGACTGGACCCCGCAGCCCTGACCCGCGCTCAGGGACTGGCCCCCGCAGCCCTGACCGGCTCACAGGGACTGGCCCCCGCAGCCCTGACCCGCTCACAGCGATTTGCCCCCGCAGTCCTGTCCCGCTGACAGGGCCTCGCTCCCGCAGCTCTGTCCCGCTGACAGGGACTGGCCCCCGCAGCCCTGTCCCGCTGACAGGGACTGGCCCCCGCAGCCCTGTCCCGCTGACAGGGACTGGCCCCCGCAGCCCTGTCCCGCTGACAGGGACTGGCCCCCGCAGCCCTGTCCCGCTGACAGGGACTGGCCCCCGCAGCCCTGTCCCGCTGACAGGGACTGGCCCCCGCAGCCCTGTCCCGCTGACAGGGACTGGCCCCCGCAGCCCTGACCCACTCACAGCGATTTGTCACCCGCAGCCCTGACCCGCTCACAGGGACTGGCAGCCGCAGCTCTGACCCGCTAACAGGTACTGGCCCCCACAGCCATGACCCGCTCACAGCGGCTGGCCCCCACAGCCCTGACCCGCTCACAGCGACTTGCCTGCCGCAGCCCTGTCCCGCTGACAGCGACTTTCCCCCGCAGCCCTGTCCCGCTGTCAGCGGCTCGCTCCCGCAGCCCTGACCCGCTCACAAGGTCTGGCCCCAGCAGCCCTGACCCGCTCACAGCGACTTGCCCCCTCCAGTCCTGTCGTGCTCGCAGCGACTTGCCCCGCAGCCCTGACCTGCTCACAGGGACTGGCCCCCACAGCCCTGTCGCGCTCACAGCGACTTGCCCCCTGCAGTCCTGTCGCGCTCACAGCGACTTGCCCCGTCATTCCTGTCCCACTGACTGGGGCCGGCCCCCGCAGCCCTGTCCCACTGACGGGGGCCGGCCCCCGCAGCCCAGACCCGCTCACGGGGTCCGGCCCCCGCAGCCCTGTCGCGCTGACGGCGTCCGGCCCCCGAAGCCCTGTCGCACGGACAGGGACTGGCCCCCATATCCCTGTCCCACTCATAGGGACTGGCCCCCACAGCCCAGTCCCGCTCACAGGGACTGGCCGCCGCAGCCCAGACCTGCTCACAGGGACTGGCCCCCGCAGCCCTGTCCCGCTTACAGGGACTTGGCCCCGCAGCCCTGACCCGCTTACAGGGACTGGCACCCGCAACGCTGTCCCGCTGACAGGGACTGGCCCCCGCAGCCCTGTCCCGCTGACAGGGACTGGCACCCGCAACGCTGTCCCGCTGACAGGGACTGGCCCCCGCATCCCTGACCCGCTCACAGGGACTGGCACCAACAGCCCTGACCCGCTCACAGCGATTTGTCCCCTGCAGTCCTGTCCTGCAGACAGGGACTGGCCCCCGCTGCCCTGTCCCACTGACAGTGACTGGCCCCCACAGCCCTGACCCGCTCACAGCGATTTTCCCCCAGCAGCCCTGTCCCGCTGACAGCGACTTTCCCCCGCAGCCCTGTCCCGCTGACAGGGACTGGCCCCCGCATTGCTGTCGCTGTCACAGCAGCTGGCCCCCGCAGGCCTGACCGGCTCACAGCGATTTGCCCCCTGCAGTCCTGTCGCGCTCTCAGGAACTGGCCCCTGCAGCCCTGTCCAGCTGACAGCAACGGGCCCCCGCAGCCCTGACCCGCTCCCGGACTGTCCCCCGCACCCTGTCGCGCTGACAGGGACTGGGCCCCGCAGCCCTGACCCGCTCACAGCGGCCTGGGCCCCGAAGCCCTGACCCGCTCACAGCGGCTTGCCCCTGCAGCCCTGTCCCTCTGACAGGGACTGGGTCCCCCAGCCCTGTCCCGCTCACAGGGACTGGGTCCCGAGGCCCTTTCCGCTGACAGGGACTGGGCCCCGCAGCCCTGTCCCGCGCACAGGGACTGGGCCCTGGCGGCCTGACCCGCTCGTAGCCGCCTGCCCCCGCCTCCCTGACAGGCTCGCAGCGGCCTGCCCCCGCCGCCCTGACCCGCTGGCAGGGACTGGGCCCCGCCGCCCTGACCCGCTCACAGCGGCCTGCCCCCGCATTCCTGTCCCGCTGATAGGGACTCGCCCCCTCAGCCCTGACCCGCTCACAGGGACTTGGCCCCGCAGCCCTGACCCGCTTACAGGGACTTGGCCCCGCAGCCCTGTCCCGCTCACAGGGACTGGCCACCGCAGCCCAGACCCGCTCACAGGGACTGGCCCCCGCAGCCCTGACCCGCTCACAGGGACTGGCCCTGCAGCCCTGACCTGCTCACAGGGACTGGACCCCGCAACCCTGGCCTGCTCACAGCGACTTGCCCCCCCGCAGTCCTGTCCCTCTCACAGGGACTGGGCCATGCCGCCCTGACCCGCTCACAGCGGCCTGGGCCCCGCAGCCCTGACCCGCTCACAGCGGCCTGCCCCCACTGCCCTGACCCGGTCACAGCGTATTGCCCCCTGCAGTCCTGACCCGCTCACAGCAGCCTGCCCCTGCCACCCTGACCCGCTGGCAGGGACTGGGCCCCGCAGCCCTGTCCCGCGCACAGAGACTGGGCCCCGGCGCCCTGACTCGCTCACAGCAGCCTGCCCCTGCCGCCCTGACCCACTTGCAGCGGCCTGGGCCCCGCCGCCCTGTCCTGCGCACAGGGACTGGGCCCCGCAGCCCTGATCCGCTCACAGGGACTGGGTCCCGAAGCCCTGACGCGCTCACAGGAACTGCGCCCCTCAGCCCTGTCCCGCTCACAGCGGCCGGCCTCCGCCGCTCTGACCCGCTCACAGCGGTCAGCCCCCGCAACCTGGTCCCGCTCACAGCGTAATGCCCCCTGCAGTCCTGTCCCGCTCAAAGCAACTTGCCCCCGCAGCCCTATCCCGCTCACAGCGTATTGCCCCCCACAGCCCTGACCCGCTCACAGCGACTTGCCCCCTGCAGCCCTGTCCCGTTCACAGCGACTTGCCCCCTCAGTCCTGACCCGCTCACGGGGTCTGGCCCCCGCAGCCCTGACCCGCTCCCGGACTGGCCCCCGCAGCCCTGTCGCGCTGACAGGGACTGGGCCCCGCCTCCCTGACCCGCTCACAGCGGCCTGTGCCCGGCAGCCCTGTCCCGCTCACAAGGATTGAGCCCGGCCGCCCTGACCCGCTCGCAATGGCCTGGGCCCCGCAGCGCTGTCCTGCTCACAGGGACCGGGCCCCGCCGCCCTGACCCGCTCACAGTGGCCTGGGCCCCGCAGCGCTGTCCTGCTCACAGGGACCCTGGCCCCACCGCCCTGACCCGTGCACAGTGGCCTGGGCCCCGAAGCCCTGACCCACTCACAGCGTATTGCCCCCTGCAGTCCTGACCCGCTCACAGCGGCCTGCCCCCGCCGCCCTGACAGGCTCGCAGCGGACTGCCCCCGCCGCCCTGACCCGCTCACAGCAGCCTGCCCCCGCCGCCCTGACCCACTTGCAGCGGCCTGGGCCCAGCCGCCCTGACCCGCTCACAGCGGCCTGGGCCCCGCAGCCCTGTCCCGCGCACAGGGACTGGGCCCCGGCGCCCTGACAGGCTCGCAGCGGCCTGCCCCCGCCGCCCTGACCCGCTCACAGCAGCCTGCCCCCGCCGCCCTGACCCGCTGGCAGGGTCTGGGCCCCGCCGCCCTGACCCGCTCACAGCGGCCTGGGCTCCGCAGCCCTGACCCGCTCACAGGGACTGGGTCCCGCAGCCCTGACGCGCTCACAGGAACTGCCCCCGCCGCCCTGACCCGCTGGCAGGGACTGGGTCCCGCAGCCCTGACCCGCTCACAGGAACTGCCCCCGCCGCCCTGACCCACTCACAGTGGCCTGCCCCCGCCGCCCTGACCCGCTGGCAGGGACCGGGCCCGCTGCCCTGACCCGCTCACAGCGTTCTGGGCCTCGCAGCCCTGTCCTGCTCACAGGGACCCTGGCCCCGCCGCCCTGACCCGCTCGCAGTGGCCTCGGCCCCGAAGCCCTGACCCGCTCACAGCGTATTGCCCCCTGCAGTCCTGACCCGCTCACAGCGGACTCAGCCTCGCAGCCATGTCCCGCTCACAGGGACTGGGCCCCGGAGCTCTGTCCCGCTCACAGCGACTGGCCCCCGCAGCCCTGACCCACGAACAGGGACTGCCCCCCGCAGCCGTGTCCCGCTCACAGTGGACTGGGCCCCGCAGCCCTTTCCCGCTCACAGGGACTGGCCACTGCAGCCCAGACCCGCTCACAGGGACTGGGCCCCGCAGCCCTGTCCCACTGACAGGGACTTTCCCCCGCAGCCCTGTCCTGCTCACAGGGACTTTCCCCCGCAGCCCTGACCCGCTCACAGGGCCTCGCCCCCGTAGTCCTGACCCTCTCTCAGGGACTTGACCCGCAGCCCTGTCCCGCTCACAGCGTACTGCCCCCAACAGCCGTGTCCCGCTTACAGGGTCTGGCCCCCGGAGCGCTGACCCGCTCACAGCGTACTGCCCCCCACAGCCGTGTCCCGTTTACAGGGTTTGGCCCCCGGAGCGCTGACCCGCTCACAGGGACTTGGCCCCGCAGCCCTGTCCTGCTCACAGGGACTTTCCCCCGCAGCACTGACCCGCTCACAGGGCCTGGCCCCCAGCCGTCCTGACCTGCTCACAGCAACTTGCCCCCTGCAGTCCTCTCCCGCTCACAGCGTACTGCCCCCTGCAGCCGTGTCCCGCTCACAGCGTCTGGCCCCCGGAGCCCTGACCCGCTCACAGGGACACTGGCCCCGCAGCCCTGTCCCGCTCACAGCGACTGGCTCCCGCAGGCCTGACCTGCTCACAGCGGCCTGGGCCCCGCCGCCCCGACCCGCTCACAGCGGCTTGCCCCTGCAGCCCTGTCCCGCTCACAGGGACTGGGCCCCGCAGCCCTGTCCCGCTCACAAGGTATTGCCCCCCGCAGTCCTCTCCCGCTCACAGCGTACTGCCCCCTGCAGCCGTGTCCCGCTCACAGCGTCTGGCCCCCGGAGCCCTGTCCTGCTCACAGGGACCCTGGACCCACCGCCCTGACCTGCTCACAGTGGCCTGGGCCCCGAAGCCCTGACCCGCTCACAGCGTATTGCCCCCTGCAGTCCTGACCCGCTCACAGCGGCCTGCCCCCGCCGCCCTGAACCGCTTGCAGCGGCCTGGGCCCCGCAGTCCTGACCCGCTCACAGCGGCCTGCCCGCTCAGTCCTGACCCGCTGGCATGGACAGGGCCCCGGCACACTGACCCGCTCACAGCAGCCTGCCCCCGCCGCCCTGACCCGCTTGCAGCGGCCTGGTCACCGCCGCCCTGACCCGCTCACAGCGGCCTGGGCCCCGCAGCCCTGAACCGCTTGCAGCGGCCTGGGCCCCGCAGTCCTGACCCGCTCACAGCGGCCTGCCCGCTCAGTCCTGACCCGCTGGCAGGGTCAGGGCCCCACCGCCCTGACCTGCTCACAGTGGCCTGCCCCCGCCGCCCTGACCCGCTGGCAGGGACCGGGCCCGCTGCCCTGACCCGCTCACAGCGTTCTGGGCCTCGCAGCCCTGTCCTGCTCACAGGGACCCTGGCCCCGCCGCCCTGACCCGCTCGCAGTGGCCTCGGCCCCGAAGCCCTGACCCGCTCACAGCGTATTGCCCCCTGCAGTCCTGTCCCGCTCAAAGCAACTTGCCCCCGCAGCCCTATCCCGCTCACAGCGTATTGCCCCCCACAGCCCTGACCCGCTCACAGCGACTTGCCCCCTGCAGCCCTGTCCCGTTCACAGCGACTTGCCCCCTCAGTCCTGACCCGCTCACGGGGTCTGGCCCCCGCCGCCCTGACCCGCTCCCGGACTGGCCCCCGCAGCCCTGTCGCGCTGACAGGGACTGGGCCCCGCCTCCCTGACCCGCTCACAGCGGCCTGTGCCCGGCAGCCCTGTCCCGCTCACAAGGATTGAGCCCGGCCGCCCTGATCCGCTCGCAATGGCCTGGGCCCCGCCGCCCTGACCCACTCACAGTGGCCTGCCCCCGCCGCCCTGACCCGCTGGCAGGGACCGGGCTCGCTGCCCTGACCCGCTCACAGCGGCCTGGGCCCCGCAGCGCTGTCCTGCTCACAGGGACCCTGGCCCCACCGCCCTGACCCGCGCACAGTGGCCTGGGCCCCGAAGCCCTGACCCGCTCACGGCGTATTGCCCCCTGCAGTCCTGACCCGCTCACAGCGGCCTGCCCCCGCCGCCCTGACAGGCTCGCAGCGGCCTGCCCCCGCCGCCCTGACCCGCTCACAGCAGCCTGCCCCCGCCGCCCTGACCCACTTGCAGCGGCCTGGGCCCAGCCGCCCTGACCCGCTCACAGCGGCCTGGGCCCCGCAGCCCTGTCCCGCGCACAGGGACTGGGCCCCGGCGCCCTGACAGGCTCGCAGCGGCCTGCCCCCGCCGCCCTGACCCGCTCACAGCAGCCTGCCCCCGCCGCCCTGACCCGCTGGCAGGGTCTGGGCCCCGCGGCCCTGACCCGCTCACAGCGGCCTGGGCCCCGCAGCCCTGACCCGCTCACAGGGACTGGGTCCCGCAGCCCTGACGCGCTCACAGGAACTGCCCCCGCCGCCCTGACCCGCTGGCAGGGACTGGGTCCCGCAGCCCTGACCCGCTCACAGGAACTGCCCCCGCCGCCCTGACCCACTCACAGTGGCCTGCCCCCGCCGCCCTGACCCGCTGGCAGGGACCGGGCTCGCTGCCCTGACCCGCTCACAGCGTTCTGGGCCTCGCAGCCCTGTCCTGCTCACAGGGACCCTGGCCCCGCCGCCCTGACCCGCTCGCAGTGGCCTCGGCCCCGAAGCCCTGACCCGCTCACAGCGTATTGCCCCCTGCAGTCCTGACCCGCTCACAGCGGACTCAGCCTCGCAGCCATGTCCCGCTCACAGGGACTGGGCCCCGGAGCTCTGTCCCGCTCACAGCGACTGGCCCCCGCAGCCCTGACCCACGAACAGGGACTGCCCCCCGCAGCCGTGTCCCGCTCACAGTGGACTGGGCCCCGCAGCCCTTTCCCGCTCACAGGGACTGGCCACTGCAGCCCAGACCCGCTCACAGGGACTGGGCCCCGCAGCCCGGCCCCGCAGCCCTGTCCCACTGACAGGGACTTTCCCCCGCAGCCCTGTCCTGCTCACAGGGACTTTCCCCCGCAGCCCTGACCCGCTCACAGGGCCTGGCCCCCGTAGTCCTGACCCTCTCTCAGGGACTTGACCCGCAGCCCTGTCCCGCTCACAGCGTACTGCCCCCAACAGCCGTGTCCCGCTTACAGGGTCTGGCCCCCGGAGCGCTGACCCGCTCACAGCGTACTGCCCCCCACAGCCGTGTCCCGTTTACAGGGTTTGGCCCCCGGAGCGCTGACCCGCTCACAGGGACTTGGCCCCGCAGCCCTGTCCTGCTCACAGGGACTTTCCCCCGCAGCACTGACCCGCTCACAGGGCCTGGCCCCCAGCCGTCCTGACCTGCTCACAGCAACTTGCCCCCCGCAGTCCTCTCCCGCTCACAGCGTACTGCCCCCTGCAGCCGTGTCCCGCTCACAGCGTCTGGCCCCCGGAGCCCTGACCCGCTCACAGGGACACTGGCCCCGCAGCCCTGTCCCGCTCACAGCGACTGGCTCCCGCAGGCCTGACCTGCTCACAGCGGCCTGGGCCCCGCCGCCCCGACCCGCTCACAGCGGCTTGCCCCTGCAGCCCTGTCCCGCTCACAGGGACTGGGCCCCGCAGCCCTGTCCCGCTCACAAGGTATTGCCCCCCGCAGTCCTCTCCCGCTCACAGCGTACTGCCCCCTGCAGCCGTGTCCCGCTCACAGCGTCTGGCCCCCGGAGCCCTGTCCTGCTCACAGGGACCCTGGCCCCACCGCCCTGACCTGCTCACAGTGGCCTGGGCCCCGAAGCCCTGACCCGCTCACAGCGTATTGCCCCCTGCAGTCCTGACCCGCTCACAGCGGCCTGCCCCCGCCGCCCTGAACCGCTTGCAGCGGCCTGGGCCCCGCAGTCCTGACCCGCTCACAGCGGCCTGCCCGCTCAGTCCTGACCCGCTGGCAGGGACAGGGCCCCGGCACCCTGACCCGCTCACAGCAGCCTGCCCCCGCCGCCCTGACCCGCTTGCAGCGGCCTGGTCACCGCCGCCCTGACCCGCTCACAGCGGCCTGGGCCCCGCAGCCCTGAACCGCTTGCAGCGGCCTGGGCCCCGCAGTCCTGACCCGCTCACAGCGGCCTGCCCGCTCAGTCCTGACCCGCTGGCAGGGACAGGGCCCCACCGCCCTGACCTGCTCACAGTGGCCTGGGCCCCGAAGCCCTGACCCGCTCACAGCGTATTGCCCCCTGCAGTCCTGACCCGCTCACAGCGGCCTGCCCCCGCCGCCCTGAACCGCTTGCAGCGGCCTGGGCCCCGCAGTCCTGACCCGCTCACAGCGGCCTGCCCGCTCAGTCCTGACCCGCTGGCAGGGACAGGGCCCCGGCACCCTGACCCGCTCACAGCAGCCTGCCCCCGCCGCCCTGACCCACTCACAGCGGCCTGGGTCCCGCAGCCCTGACCCGCTCACAGGAACTACCCCCGCCGCCCTGACCCACTCACAGTGGCCTGCCCCCGCCGCCCTGACCCGCTGGCAGGGACCGGGCCCGCTGCCCTGACCCGCTCACAGCGTGCTGGGCCTCGCAGCCCTGTCCCGCTCACAGGGACCCTGGCCCCGCCGCCCTGACCCGCTCGCAGTGGCCTCGGCCCCGAAGCCCTGACCCGCTCACAGCGTATTGCCCCCTGCAGTCCTGACCCGCTCACTGCGGCCTGCCCTCTCCGCCCTGTCCCACTCACAGTGTGTTGCCCCCCGCAGCCCTGCCCTGCTCACAGCGTGTTGCCCCCCGCAGCCCTGTCCCGCTCACAGTGGCTGGCCCCCGCAGTCCTGTCCCGCTCACAGCGGCTTGCCCCCGCAGCCCTGTCCCGCTCACAGCGACTTGCCCCCTCAGTCCTGACCCGCTCACAGCGGCCTGCCCCCGCAGCCCTGTCCCGCTCACAGCGGCTTGCCCCCGCAGCCCTGTCCCGCTCACAGCGGCTGGCCCCCGCAGTCCTGTCCCGCTCACAGTGGATGGCCCCCGCAAATCTGCCCCGCTGACAGCGCTTTGCCCCCGCAGCCCTGTCCCGCTGACGGCGATTTGCCCCCCGAGCCCTGACCCCCTCACAGGGACTTGGCCCCGCAGCCCTGTCCCGCTCACAGGGACTGGCCCTCAGCAGTCCTGACCCGCTCACATCGACTTGCCTCCCTGCAGTCCTGTCCCGCTCACAGCGGACTCGGCCACGCAGCCATGTCCCGCTCACAGGGACTGGGCCCCGGAGCTCTGTCCCGCTCACAGCGACTGGCCCCCGCAGCCCTGACCCACTAACAGGGACTGCCCCCCGCAGCCGTGTCCCGCTCACAGTGGACTGGGCCCCGCAGCCCTGTCCCGCTCACAGGGACTGGCCACCGCAGCCCAGACCCGCTCACAAGGTATTGCCCTCCGCAGCCGTGTCCCGCTCACAGGGACTTTGTCCCGCAGCCGTGTCCCGCTCACAGGGTCTGGCCCTTGGAGCCCTGACCCGCTCACAGGGACTTGGCCCCGCAGCCCTGACCCGCTCACAGGCTCTGGCCCCCGCAGCCCTGACCCGCACACATGGACTGGGCCCTGCAGCCCTGACCCGCTCACAGCGATTTTCCCCCTGCAGTCCTCTCCCGCTGACAAGGACTGACCCCCTGCAGTCCTGACCCGCTCACAGGGACTGGCCCCCACAGCCCTGATCCGCTCACAGCGATTTACCCCGCAGTCCTGTCCCGCTGACAGGGACTTGCCCTCGCAGCCCTGACCTGCTCACAGCGACTTTCCCCTCCTTCCTGACCTGCTCACAGGCACTTGTTCCCTCCGTCGTGAGCCGCTCACAACGACTTGTCCCCTCTGTCCTGACCCGCTCACAGCGTCTTGCCTCCCATTCCTCTTAGACAGGCCACCCCTTGCTCAGAAACGGTCCCAATTATCCATGAGCCGGAAACCCTCCCCCCTGTGCCAGCTCCTTAACCATGCATTCATCTCACCTATCTTTCTATGACTTAGCTCACTAAAATGTGGCACTCATGGCAACCCATAAATTATTACCCTCTGGGTCCTGCCTTTCAGCCTCTTTGCTCACTCCTTGCACATAGTCCGCAGGATGTCATCCCTCTTTCTGCCTATGTCATTGGTACCAACGTGCCCCGTGGCCTCTGGCTGCTCACCCTCCCCTTTAACAATTTGTTGCAACCACTCAGAGATGTCCTTGACCTTGGCACCAGGGAAGCAACACGCAGCCCTGGTGTCTCAAATGTGGCGACAGAATCTATGCCCCCAACGAATGAGTCTCCAACCACGCTCGCTCACTTGGATTTGCCTTACTCTGTCCCACAGCAGGGTGGGTTGCACTATGGACCTGGCTACTGCTGGTTATATAACTGACCCAGTTTAGTTTTAGATCAGTGTTAACCTTGGTTTAGTGGATAGCCAAGCACCTCAGTAGTCTACAATACAGGAGAAATACATTCTTAAGCTGACAGATTCTGTGACAGTCAAGAACAAGCACTGAATTGTTCTGACCTCATTTCCAACACCTGGCCCGTAGCCTTGCATGGCTTGGATTGCACTTGCACATTAAAAATAAATGTAAGGATGATGTGAGGGTAAGGACATGGAATTTTTTTGATATGGTCATATTCTCTCTTGTTGGAGCTGATTGCTGCTTAGCACTTGTATGGTGCAAATGTAACTTATCCTTTATCAGGCCAAGCCTGATCGTTGTCCAAGTCTCATTGTATTTTCTCATCGTTGACTTTATGTTGGTTCGGCCCAACAGTGTTGGACATACCCTGCCTATTCTGAAACTCTACCACTTAATATTAAGTCTAATAAAGACAAGTATCCAATGTGCCTTCCAAACCACTTCAACGACCTGGTGCATTACATTGGGGGATCAACAGGCATGCACATCAAGATCCTTAGATCCTTCTGATCATTGGTGCTTGTGAGGTCCCTATGATTCATCATGGGCTCCAAGATCTGATTGTGCTGTGTCACCTAATCCTTATCCCATTTGTCCTCACATGAAATGATGTTCACAAACGCTTCTCAAAAATTCTTCCCAATCCTACTTTTAGTAATCATGATACAAGTGAGCATAAAACTTGGAACACGACAGCAACAGGAATGTGCCCTTTGGCCCACCATGTTGGGCCAAACATGACAACAAATGAAATAATCCCTTCTGCCTGTCCTTGATCCATAGTCCTCCATTCCTTGCAGATTCGTGCACTTAACTAAAAGTCCCTTTTAAATGCTTTCATCGTATCTGCATCCACTACCACCCCGGGCAATGTATTCCACACTTTTAACATGCTCAGTGTGAAATATTTGCCCCTCACATCTCTTTTGAACTTCCCCCCTCTCAGCTTAAATGCATGCCCCCTAATAGTGGACACTTCAACTCCGGGGGAGAAATTTTCTGACCGTTAGCTGTATTTATGTAACTCCTAATTTTATAGACTTCTATCAAGCCTGCCCTCAGCTTCTACTGCTCCAGAGAAAACGAAGAGTTTTTCCAGCTCCTCCCTCTCGTTCATACCCTCTATTCCAGTCAGCATGCTGGTAAATCTCTTCTGCACCCTGTCCAAAGCCTGCACGTCTGTAGTGTAATGTGGCGGCCAGAATTGAATGCAATACTCTGTGTGGTCTCACCAAAGTCTTGTAAAGCTGCAATGTGACATCCTGACTCTTGCACTGAGTTCCCCTATGAATAAAGGCAAGCATGCGATATGCCTTCTTGACCACCCTATCTACTTGTGTGGCTACTGTCAGGGAGTTATGGTCTAGGACCCCAAGATCCCTCTGGACATCACTGCTGTTTGGGGTCCTGCCATTAACTGTGTATCCCTTTCCTTAACACTTGGTCTCCTAAAATGCAACACCTCATGCCTGCCCAGATTAAATTCCATCGGCCATTTCTCCGCTCGTGTTTGCAATTGGTCTGTATCTTGCTGTGTCCTTCGACAACCTTCCATGCTGTCCACAAGTCCATTGGTCCTTATATCATCTGCAAACTTACTAATCCCCCGTCTACATTTGCAACCAAGTCATTTACATATATCACAAACAGCAGAAGTCACATCGATGCGGAACACCACTCGTCACTGAGCTGCAGCCAGAAAAACAGCTTTCCACCACTGAGACGGCAAGAACTGTCGATGCTGGAATCAGAGATAACCAACTGTGGAGCTGGAGGAACGCAGCAGGTCAGGCAGCATCAGAGGAACAGGAAAGCTGACATTGTTGATGCTGCCTGGCCTGCTGTGTTCCTCCAGCCCTATACTGTGTTATCTTTGTTAGCCTTCCACGGCTACCGTCTGCCTTATATGGGCAGGCCAAGTCACCACGGATCTCATGGATCTTAATCTTCTGGATGAGCATACCATCAGGGACCTTGTTGAAAACCTTCGTAAAATCCATGTATATGTTATCAACTGTTCTACCCAAATTGATCACCCTTGTCACCTCCAGTTAAAAACTTCAACTGACTTGGTAAGACATAACCTGCCCCGCATAATGCCATGCTGGCTGTCCCTTATTAGCCCATACCTTTGAGACATGAGACACTCACCAGTCTGTAGTTTCCTGGAAAGTCCCCGTTTTCCTGCTTGAACAGAGGAACAACTTTATCCACTCACCAGTCTCCGCAACCCCTCCAGTGCCTGGCAAGGATATCAGATCCTGTTGAAAGTCGGGTGTTGATGCATTTGTGTCATGATTGTGTTTTGTTTCAGCCCTAACATTCAAAGCAGTGTAAGAATGTCTTTGTGCAGCAGACGAGGTGTGATGAGACTGAGCCTTAATACAATTGCAAGATGTTGAAAATTTGCCATTATTTATGAAAACAGTGATAAATTTCCATGATCAACATTTCTGTTACACTGCAATGATTATCCCGTGGCATGTAAAATCAGAAAGATACGATAAAATGAGACTGGGTCATATGCAGGGAGAATGTTTGCCTTTCATGTCTATCGAAGTAGTGAAATATTTCCGTGAATCTAAAAGTCACTTTTCCGTTCATTGAAGGACACAATCATCGCCTTGGAAGCTTCATCACGATACTACTTTGCATTTCTGAAGAGGGAAGAAGAAATCAATATGCAAATTCAATTCCATGGTTTTGGAAGTCCCATGTGAGAACACGATTCATTTGCGCCGGCATAATGCTCTGACCGAGAAAGAATTGAAGGTGAGTTTGTAGTTTAGAAGATCGCAGCAATTTATGCATCAACTTCTTCATCGATAACGTTCCATTGCTTTCAAACTGCATTTTCCACTCTGCAAGATAATAACTGTTAGAACAAGCAACAGTATCGGCAGATGGTCTATGGGGAATGCAATGTTACAAAACCCAATCCATTCAACCACATATTTCAGATATGTCAACAAATTAAATATTCCAGCACAGGATAAAACAAGGAAGATGAGAGTGAGGAGGCAATAGCTCTGATGACAAAAGAACAGAAATTTACCTTTCTCCATTCGAGCAAAAAAGCAGGCACACAAATAAATAATCATCTAACAATGCACGTGTGCAACGGAGGCTACAGGGGGACTAAAAATGCCGAATTGTTGTCATGCGTATTGCTGAAAGGATGATTGAAACAGAATCTGTGGTAAATTTGAAGAAATACAGATGATGCATCTCAGGATGTTGGAGGAAGAAGATTTATGGACTGAGGCAAATTGTATTGCCCTTTTCAGGAGTTATTAGGTTCATAATGAATTGAAAGACTTCCTTCCGTGCTGAAAGCTTTAGTTTAGTTGCAGCTGGATCACAATTTCTGTTCCTGGTAGGATTTAGCAAACTGTTAAAAGTGAATGTCACTGCACAGAATTCCAAACATGACTCCAATCAGTAGAGAAAATATCCAAGGGGTATGATGAGTTGTATCCTCTCATGTTGAACAATGCAGCGACAGATACAATGGAGGCACTGATGATAATCTTCCAAGAATCCTTAGATTGTGGAAAATTCTCAGAGGATTGAAGGATTGTGAACATAACACCATTATTACAAAGATACTTCGACAAAATAGTAAGCCAGTATTGCCAATTTAGGTCAACCTGGGTAGATGTTCATGCCTGCAATGAAAGATGAAATAACAGGGTACTGAGTGTGCCATAACATCCTACAGAGTTAACATCCTTTTATGAAGGGGAAATAACACTTGACAAACTTGCTACAGTGCTTTGAGAAGGAAACAAACATTACTGATGAAGGACCACCAGTTGATGTAGTACATTGAGATTTCAACAAAGCATTTGATAAGGTACAGCTCATAAGGTGTCTCAAATGAAATGAGCCCATGTGTTCAAGGGTAGTATGTTCGGATGGACAGAGGACTGCATCGTAAATAGAAGTAGAGTTGTAGCAGCAGGATGGTAACTGACAAGTCATGTACGGCCACAGAGCGAATGCTGCGGAGGCCATACACCTCATGTTGACTGGGTTCATTTAGGAAATGGCGTAGGGGATTGCTATGCTGAGGAAAGTTGGGCAGGGTGGGACTACGTTCATTGGCGTTTGTAAGATTGAAAAAATCTTATTTTTTCAACATGTAAGATTCTAAAGAGGCTTGATAGTGTATATCCGTAGAGATTACTCCCATTTGTGAAAGATTTTACGACCAGAGGCCATATTTTCAAATTGGTTGCCTATTAATTCAGGGAAGAATTACTTCTTTCAGGTTGTAGCACTCTATTGAACACTTTAGCCAAGAAGATTTTCGAGGTAATGCCATTAATCATATGCTAGGCTGTAACGGCCAGGTTAATTTTTAAATCAAGAAACAATGATAATGAGAAAAGGGTCTAGGCCTGAAACATCAGCATTTGTGCTCCTGAGATGCTGCTTGGTCTGCTGTGTTCATCCAGCTTCACACTTTGTTATCTTGGATTGTCCAGCATCTGAGCTTCCCATTATCAGTGATAATGAGAAAAGGGTAGTCTTTACAGTGGAAGATACTTCAAGGATCCCCTTGTTACGAAAGAATACAGGGAGGAATTAAACACATCGCTACCACACCATCACTACCATGAGAGAAGTAGCAGTGGACAATCTAATGGAGTGAAAGCAGATTAGACTCTTTGCCGTGATGGTTTACTTTCTAAGGTTCTCAACAATGAGCTTCAGAGTCGGTGTATGCGTTGAGTGTAATTTCCCAAAAAGGCTTAGATTCTAGAGAAGCATCTGAGGGCTGGATAACTGCCGATGAGAGATAGCTATTTAAAAAGGAGAGAGGCAAAAAGAAGATAACTACAACCGAAACAACGTAACATCTATTGTTGGAAATATGTGGCAATCAACTATGAAGAAAATAATAGCAGGACATTTGGAAAATCAGAATCTAATCAAACAGAATCACCATAGATAATGGGAACTGCAGATGCTGGAGAATCCAAGATGACAAAATGTGAGGCTGGATGAACACAGCAGGCCAAGCAGCATCTCAGGAGCACAAAAGCTGACGTTTCGGGCCTAGACCCTTCATCAGAGAGGGGGATGGGGTGAGGGTTCTGGAATAAATAGGGAGAGAGGGGGAGGCGGACTGAAGATGGAGAGAAAAGAAGATAGGTGGAGAGAGCATAGGTGGGGAGGTAGGGAGGGGATAGGTCAGTCCAGGGAAGATGGACAGGTCAAGGAGGTGGGATGAGGTTAGTAGGTAGATGGGGGTGCGGCTAGGGGTGGGAGGAAGGGATGGGTGAGAGGAAGAACAGGTTAGGGAGGCAGAGACAGGTTGGACTGGTTTTGGGATGCAGTGGGTGGGGGGGAAGAGCTGGGCTGGTTGTGTGGTGCAGTGGGGGGAGGGGACGAATTGGGCTGGTTTAGGGATGCGGTGGGAGAGATTTTGAAACTGGTGAAGTCCACGTTGATACCATTATGCTGCAGGGTTCCCAGGCGGAATATGAGTTTCTGTTCCTGCAACCTTCGGGTGGCATCATTGTGGCACTGCAGGAGGCCCATGATGGCCATGTCATCTAAAGAATGGGAGGGGGAGTGGAAATGGTTTGCGACTGGGAGGTGCAGTTGTTTGTTGCGAACTAAGCGGAGGTGTTCTGGAAAGCGGTCCCCAAGCCTCCGCTTGGTTTCCCCAATGTAGAGGAAACCACACCGGGTACAGTGGATGCAGTATACCACATTGGCAGATGTGCAGATGAATCTCTGCTTAATGTGGAATGTCATCTTGGGGCCTGGGATAGGGGTGAGGGAGGAGGTGTGGGGGCAAGTGTAGCATTTCCTGCGGTTGCAGGGGAAGGTGCCGGGTGTGGTGGTGTTGGAGGGCAGTGTGGAGCGAACAAGGGAGTCATGGAGAGAGTGGTCTCTCCGGAAAGCAGACAGGGGTGGGGATGGAAAAATGTGTTGGGTGTTGGGGTCGGATTGTAGATGGCGGAAGTGTCAGAGGATGATGCGTTGTGTCTGGAGGTTGGTGGGGTGGTGTGTGAGAACGAGGGGGATCCTCTTGGGGCGGTTGTGGCGGGGGCGGGGTGTGAGGGATGTGTTGCGGGAAATATGGGAGATGCGGTCAAGGGCGTTCTCGATCACTGTGGGGGGCAAGTTGCGGTCCTTGAAGAACTTGGACATCTGGGATGTGCGGGAGTGGAATGTCTTATCGTGGGAGCAGAAGCGGCGGAGGCGGAGGAATTGGGAATAGGGGATGGAATTTTTGCAGGATGGTGGGTGGGAGGAGGTGTATTCTAGGTAGCTGTGGGAGTCGGTGGGCTTGAAATGGACATCAGTTACAAGCTGGTTGCCTGAGATGGAGACTGAGAGGTCCAGGAAGGTGAGGGATGTGAACTGAAGGTTGGGGTGGAAGGTGTTGGTGAAGTGGATGAACTGTTTGAACTCCTCTGGGGAGCAAGGGGCGGCGCTGATACAGTCATCAATGTACCGGAGGAAGAGGTGGGGTTTGGGGCCTCCAGTGACAGTGCAGCACTCCCTTAATATTGTGAAAGATTTTACGACCAGAGGCCACATTTTCAAATTGGTTGCCTATTAATTTAGGGGAAGAATTACTTCTTTCAGGTTGTAGCAATCTATTGAACACTTTAGCAGAGAAGGTTTTAGAGGTAATGCCATTAATTATATGCTCGGCTGAGATGGCCAGGTTAATGTTTAAATCAAGGAACAACGACAATGAGAAAAGGGTAGCCTTTACAGTGGAAGATACTTCAAGGATCCCCTTATTACTAAAGAATACAGGGAGGAATTAAACACATCACTACCACACCATCACTACCATGAGAGAAGTAGCTGTAGACAATCTAATGGAGTGAAAGCAGATTAGACTCTTTGCCGTGATGGTTTACTTTCTAAGATTCTAAACAATGAGCTTCAGAGTCGGTGTATGCGTTGACTGTAATTTTCCAAAAAGGTTCAGATTCTCGAGAAGCATCTGAGGGCTGGAAAAATGCTGATGTGACGTCCCTATTTAAAAAGGAGAGAGGCAAAAAGAAGATAACTACAACCGAACCAGCCTAACATCTATTGTTGGAAATGTGTGGCAATCAACTATGAAGAAAATAATAGCAGGACATTTGGAAAATCATAATCTAATCAAACAGAATCACCATAGCCTGATGAAAGAGAAATTATGTCTGGCTAATTTGTTTGGGTTTTTGGAGGAAGTTTTGGGAGGAGAATTAATAGAGGAAAACCAATAAATGTGTAGTGTTTGGACTTGGAGAAAGCATTGAGAATGTACTCAAAAGTAATAAGCTAAGAGCTGAGGTTTTGAAGGCAGTATATTGCTATGGATCAGTATGCTTTGCACGTTCTGGAAGAAGAGATCACATCTCGAGTGAAATGCACCAAGTGAATATATATTTTGGGGAACTTGGTGGCAATGCGGTAAGTCAGTGCAGAGTGTAAGAGGTGCCATTTGCTTGCTTTTTTTGCCTGATAGTTCATAAGCATTTTTTTTTTGAGACAGGGTGAATTGAAGCCAGAATCAGAGACCGAGAGGGTGAACCAGGTTCATTGGTTGGTGATCGCTACTGGTTTAAGAATCTATCATAGGTAGCTTTCAGATTGAAAGTAAATCGGAGAAATATTTACAGGCTACAAACTAAAAGACCAGAATGTTTTCAAATCAAATTAAGATCGAAGTAATTGAAATGGAGATGCCAGGCCAGATGATGATTTGTACCTACATGACGGGCGAGTGGTCAGGCCCCAGACTCCAGCTTACGGTTGATGAACTGGAATCTCAGTTTTTACCAATCAACAAATCACGTGGGGCAGAGTTACCAGGGAATGCTGTGCTTCAGGAGGCAGTCACACACCTTAGATTAACTAGCTGAAACTCGGTCAGTGGCCAATGACAAAGAACAGGGCAGGTGGAAGGATCCAGGATGTAGTGCAGAAGGAACCTTGGCCTTTGATCTTATCTAACAGGTTTGAGATTCTTTCTTCGTGTGTGGATGAGAGTGCAGGGTTTCGGGAAGATGAGTAAACTGACTATAGCACTGTGGTACAGGTGGGACATTCAGGAGGGGATAAAACGTGAAATGTAGTTATAATCAGAGGTAGTATAGTTAGGGGAATGAATACTGTTCGTTGTGACCAGGATCGAGAGTCTCGAAAGTAATGTTGCCTGCCTGGTGCCCAGGTTCAGGATATTCCATCTCGGCTACAAAGGAACTTGAAGTGGGAGGAGTAGAAATCCAGCTATTGTGGTCCACACAGGTACCATTGATATGGAAGAAAGAGGAAAGAGGTTCTGCTGAGGGATTATGAGCACCGAGGTGCTGAGGTGAGAAAGCAGAACCAGAATGGTAATAATCTCTGGATTATTATCTGAGCAATTTGGCCCGGTGTGAACATAATTATAGATGTACATTGTTCAAATGGTGGCACGGCAGAAATGTGTTTGAATTCATGGGACATTGGCATCGGTATGGGGAAGGAGGGAGTCGTTCTGGTGTTATAGGCTCGACGAGAATCATATTGGGACAAGTATCCTCGCAAAATACAGAGCTGGGTCTGGGGCTAGGGCGTTAAAATAAAAAGTGTGGAGTGGGTGAGCTCAGTTGCATGGAAAATTGTGGAAAAAGTTAGAAGCTGGTAAGTGCTCAGCAAAGTTTCCAGAGCAAGTAATAGGACAAAAAGTATGGAAATGGTCAGGAGTCTCACTTCAGCTGCAGCAGATAAGAAGGGTGGCTGTAAATGCCAGACTGAAGATCTTGTATTGAATTGCAGGGAGTGTATGAAACAAAGTGAATGAGTTTGTGGAGCAGATTGAAATTGACAGATACATCACTCTGGGTATCACAGAGAGGTGGTTGTTAGGGGATAAGTGTTGGGAACGAAATAGCCAATGATTCATGTCCGATAGAAAGAACAGGCAAATGGACAGAGGTAACAAAGTGTGGAGCTGGATGAGCACAGCAGGCCAAGCAGCATCTCAGGAGCGTAAAAGCTGACGTTTGTGCCGAGACCCTTCTACTTCTGTGTGTTCATCCTGATCCACACTTTGTTATCTTGGATTTTGAAGCATCTGCAGTTCCCATTATCTCCGATACAAATGGACAGAGATGCCAGGGTTGGCTTGTCAGTCAGAAATTAGGTCGCGCTGAAGGAACCACAGCTCTTGTGCTTGTTTATTAATGACTTGGAGGAAAGAGGTGCATGTGCTGTGGCTAAATTTGTAGATGACTGAAAAACTATTTAGAAAGACAAGGCATGGCACAGAAACAGAGATTTACCAGGATGTTACTTGGATCGGAATGTATCAGCTATAAGGAGGGTTTGGTGGAAATGCTGTGTCATGATAAATGTGATGAGATCACCCATGAAATCACCGAATGATGGAGGAATATTCAATGGGCCAAATGACATTTTTTGTGAGTCTTCTTGTTTGACAATGCATTCATGAAGGTGTTTTTTTTTCTCTCTTGGATAAGATGTGAAAATGAAATGTATACGAGATAATGGGAACTGCAGATGCTGGAGAATCCAAGACAACAAAATGTGAGGCTGGATGAACACAGCAGGCCAAGCAGCATCTCAGGAGCACAAAAGTGCTCCTGAGATGCTGCTTGGCCTGCTGTGTTCATCCAGCCTCACATTTTGTTGTCATTAAATGTATACACTTCCTCTTCATCTGGGAATAAATAATTGTTCTGAACGATTTCCATTGACTAATAGCAATCTGACAAGCTTCGCAATGTAAAGAGATTTTTAGCTTCTTTTTAATTGTAAAGGTATTCTTTGGAATCAATTTGGCATATATTATTTGCATCTCAGGAAGTATGTTCATCACTGCATCTCAAAAAGTGCTCTGTTGTATGACAGCAGCTTTTTAAAGATCACTTCAATGGTTGTGATTTTGAGTTGCCATAACACACATTAAATTACACTGTTGGCCAATCTGTCCATGATTATTTCATTATGTTATGCTTCAAACAGACAAGGAAATATTGGTGATGCAATGAAGTGTTTGACTCTCAAATATAATTGCTGTTATAGTTTCCACTTGGAAGAAAGATTCACATCAAATTGACTGGTCAAGGAAATGGGACACTGACTGTGAGTACTTTGAATGTTCGAGTTATTCCTAAAATGAAAGTTATGACCTTGATGATTTCTCTTTCATGCAGACATGTAGAGACTCTTTTAAAATATCCTCTAGGTTAGTGGTTCAGGCATAAAAGTGCAATATGTATATTTATGTATATACATGTACATGCGTCATCTGAAAAGATAAGGAGTATAAATCACTTGTGACAAGGTGAGAATGAGTTATCCAGATAGTAAGAACTGCCAATGTTGGTGTCTGAGATAACACATTGTGGAGCTGGAGGAGCATCAGAGGCTCAAGAAAGTTGAGGTTTTGGGTCAGGACCCTTCCTGAGAAATGGAGGGTGGAAGGGAGCTCAGAAACAAACAGTGTGGAGGGGGAGGAGGTGGTAGGGAAGGTAGGTGGGATGGTAATAAGTGAGTACTATCCAGATTGGAACAGATTTTCCCCAGGGGGTATTGAGTACGAATTCCAAATCACTCTCAAAATCTTAGTGACTGTTAACATTGATGTTTTTTGTCTGTGTGTTTCAGTAATTGCATGACAGTTGAATGGTTCGTTGAGAGTGAGGAACCTATGGACTCTCACACACCAAGATGGAATTTAGTTCGAAGAGTTACTTCAAAATAGTTGCTTGCTTTTAAAATCTTGACCGTTTTTGCTGTCCAGTTGAATGAATTTAGCTCATACTGCTTCAATAGGAATTAGTGTTTAATTGGAACATATTTGTGAAACTTAGAGTTTTAGCATAAACTGGTGCAGCGTTTCGGTGCTTGCAAAAAGGCTCACCTCTCCATTAATACCGAAGGAAAATTGGAGTTTAAAAGTACGTTCACCCGTTGTCAGGGAATGAAATGTTAATGTTGACTCGAACATAATTTTTAAAAATGTCATATATTTGTGTAACACTGAACTCAAATTAAAATTTGGATATGCTAGTTTTACAGATGGTTGGATATTGAATTCATTTTAAATGAGGGTGAAGATCACTTTAAATCCAGCATATTTGTGAAGAAAAGAAATAGCATGTCAAATAAAATTAACTGCATGACTCTTCATAGCCCTATATGTAGAATTTCATTCTGAACTATGAGACAGTTGTGACCCCATACTACCTCAGTGCTCCTGGCAAGAGTAAGACTCCTGTTTGACGTGCTGTGCACTGCATGGAATGGCGGCAACATCAGATTCATTGATGCTTGAGAATCAAAAGAATATGACGATAAGATTTAAAATCAAAATCTCATTGAACACTTCAAGGAATGTATTACAGGAAGAGGGGGAAAGCATGTATGACTAATAGAAGGTGGTGGCGCAGATCACATAGACCCGTGTGCTAAAACTTAACACAAATTTCACATTGAATGGAACAGTTTAAACAGGCTGGAGGAAGCAGACATGCCAGCCCAAACTTTTTGAATTTGAGCATTCTGTTCGTAAACATCAGCAAAATTGTGGGAAACATGTTTATTCTTTCTCTTTTATTGCACAGAACCATACGATTAGACTGTTTTGATGAGAAATTTAAAGATTACGTGTCCCATCCGTTTGACTCACAGTTTGGTACCATAGGTTGGTACGATCTTCGTTGGAGAAGGAAAAGGGATGTTCCAGATACAGAAAATCGTCAAACCATTTATTACAAAGTCCGTTTCTGGTTAGTATTAATTAATGCAGTTAACATTTTTAGCTCGACTTGATTGCACAATGGAGTCAATAAGAAAATTCCATCTGATATTCCACGTATATTTTAATTGGATATTAAAGCAGCTCATTTCTTTTTCACGCTGTATGCTGCTTTTAAGAATGGTTGTCTTATTGTCGAAATGTTTAGCTTTGACTCCATGGCTTCTTCCATTAGCTCACATTGAAACACATGTTTCTTCAGCCAAAAATGCACATTTACCCGGTGTCGCTTGACTAACCTTCCCCTGTGGTCGTTCCCCTGAAATCCCATGCGGTAGCTCCCCTGAAAAACAACTATACCATTTTGGATACTGTTCCAGGGACGACTTAGCAGGGGTATGCAGTAGGGTGCAGGTCTCTGGCACAGAGTCTGTCCCTCTTGCACAGAAGGGGAGCGGGGATAGGAAGAGAGTGATAGTCATTGGGGACTGAATAGTTAGAGGGACTGACAGAAGATTTGCCGGGAACGAAAGAGACTCACGATTGGTGTGTTGCCTACCAGGTGCCAGGGTCTGTGATGTCTCGGATCGTGTGTTTAGGGTCCTGAGGGGAGAGGGTGACCAGCCCCAAGTCGTGATACACATAGGCACCAACGGCATAGGTAGAAAGAGGGATAGGGATGTCAGGCAGGATTTGAGGGAGCTAGGGTGGAAGCCGAGAGCTAGAGCAAACAGAGTGGTCATCTCTGGTTTGTCACCCGTACCACGTGATAGCGAGGCAAAGAACAGGGAGAGATTTCAGCTGAAGACGTGGCTGCAGGGATGGTGCAGGTGGGAGGGCTTCAGGTACATGGACAATTGGGGTTCATTCTGGGGAAGGTGGTACCTGTACAAACAGGACGATATCCACTTGAATGAGTGGGGCACTAATATCCTGGGTGGGAAATTGGCTAGTGCCATTCGGTTGGATTTAAACTAGCTCAGAAGGGGGATGGGAAACTGAGGTGTAGTCCCAGTACACAGGAGCATGAGCGTAGGGAGGACATGGTCAGGACCTCACTGTCACAGGAGTGTGCTGGTAGACAGCAAGCTGGATTGAAGTGTGACGACTTTAATGCCGGGAGTATCCGGAATAATGTAGGTGAGGTTGCAGCTTGGATAGGTACCTGGGACTTCGATGTTGTGGCCATTTCGGAGGCATGGATAGAGGAGGTTCAGGAATGGATGTTGCAGGTTCTCGTGTTTAGATCTTTCATTAAGGTCTGGGAAGGTGGTAAAAGAGGGGGAGGTGTGGCTTTGTTGGTCAAGGACAGTATAACGGCGGCTGAAAGAACCTTTGAGGACTTGTCTACTGTGGTGGTATGGGCTGAGGTTGCCAAGGAAGGTTTGTCGACTGAGTCAGTATGGGTGGAAGTTCAGAACAGCAAGGCAGCAGTCACTTCACTGGGGGTTTTCTACAGACCCCAAATAGCGGTTGGGAGATCGAAGAACTCATTGGCCGGCAGATTGTTGAAAAGTGCAAACGTATCAGGGTTGTTGTTATGGGTGACTTCAACTTTCCCAATACAGATTGAAACCTCCTGAGTGCAGATGGTTTGGATGGAGCCGTTTTTGTCAGGTGTGTTCAGGAGGGTTTCCTGACTCAGTATGTGGACAGGCCGAGGGGGGAGGCCATTTTGGATTTGGTGCTCGGCGATGAGCCAGGACAGGTGTCAGATCTCGTGGTGGGAGAACACTTTGGCGACAGTGACCGCAAGAGCCTCCCATTTACCATAGCCATGGAAAGTGAAAGGAGCAGTTACCAGGGGAAGATATTTCACTGGGGTCAAGGAAACTATGATGCTATCAGACAGGAGTTGGGAAGTACAGATTGGGAGCAATTGTTCCACAGAAAGGGCGCAGCAGACATGTGGAGGCTGTTCAAGGAGCAGTTTTTGCGAGTGATGTATAAATTTGTTCCTCTGAGACAGATAAGAAGGGGTAAGATTAAGCAGCCTTGGATGACGGGTACAGAGGTGCTTCTTGTCAAAAAGAAAAGGCAGCGTACGTAAGGTGGAGGAAGTAAGGGTCTGGCACAGCTTTAGAGTATGACAGGCCTGCTCGGAAGGAGCTCAAAAGATATTGCCTGTACAATTGTTACCTGTTACAACCTTTGCGTCCACGCTTGCTCATTGAATGGTGTCAAGATGCCAGCAGTGCATGTACCTTCTCCATCCCCTAATGCCGTCAGCTCACACAAGACATAGTCCTTACTTAAAATCTTCTGATCAACCAACGTTCATTGTAATGGACATTTTAGTTATCTGTCATGAAACGAAAACTGATTCTGACTGGCATGACCTGCAGTGCAAATGAATATAATCTGCGAAACGAGATTCCTTATGGGCTTGCAGCCGCTACAAATAATTGCTTTTCAAAGACGTTGCATACATACATTTTTTTCTCCTGTCACCTTAGATTATTTTTTTGTTTATGCATGTTGTGTGGGTTTCCAGTCAGGCCCATAAACTCAGGTTGATGCAGTCACTGTTACAACACGGTATTGAAGGAGAATTTGTGATCTTTGGAGTTTCATTCCAGTGTCTGAAGGAGTGCACCATCAAGCCACTTCAGAGCACTACTGGCGACAAATTGTTGCAAGTTTTCAAGTGTTACCGATGGTCACATAAAATATGGCCTTTTTGTTGTTGCGCTATTCATCTTAACTGCAACATATCTAGTATTTAGGCTTGGAAACTATTTCAAGTTTTTTGATTTACTTGTTCAAAATCATTTATGATTGTTGTCATGATATCTACAATATGTTATTTTGATTGGACATAGAGGATTGGATCTGTCTTAATGGAAATAATGTATGCGCTTATAAAACCCTTTCTGGGCGAGGTAGTTGCTCAGTGTTTCGCGTTGCTCATGCACTGGGGAGCCAATTGAGATTCCAATCTTGGGGAACTATCTGTGTGGAATTGACACGTCCTCCCCGCGTCTGAGAGGGGCTTCTGCCAGGTGCTGCAGTTTCCTCCCATTGTTCAAAGATGTGCAGGTCCTTATATGTGATTTGTGAAGCATTTCTTAAATGTTTCAATCCTGCCAGCATCCAGTGCCTTGGACAAAGTAACTGGAGATGAATAAAAGATACTGTGCCTTTTGACACCATTTCCTGCTGGATTTTCATCAATCCTGCTTTATATCGGTGACAACTTCCATGACCTTTTTTGATGCTATGTCTGAATTGACAGTCTAGTTCCAAATATTAGTTGTGCAGTATTTCAAGGTCTCTGTTACAGCATACCCATGAATGTCCACTTCAAAAGATACTTTCATATCATAGAATCCCTACGGTGTGGAAACAAGCCCCTTTTGACCCAAGAAGTCCACGGCCACGCTCCAAAGAGCATCTCACCCTGACTCATCCCCCGACCCTTTCCTCAGTAACCGTACATTTCCCATGACTAACACACCTAATCTACACATCCCTAAACACAATGGGCAAGTTTGGCATGGCCCATACACCGAGCCTGCACATCTTTGGACTGTGGGAGGAAACCAGAGCACCCAGCAGGAACCCATGCAGGCATGGGCAGAATGTACAAAGTCCGCACAGAAAATCGTCCAACGGTGGGATCGAACCTGGGTCCCTGGCGCTGTGAGTCAGCAGTGCTAACCACTGAGCCACCGTGCTGCCCTTGGAGTTAGACAGAGCTTGCTTGTTCCTGGGTGGCCTCATACTGCCAACCTCCACTGAGTGGCAAAAGTGCTGACCAACTGCACTCATCTTCACTGGTTTTTGCTTTGTATCATTGAATTCAATCCTTCAAACTCTATGATAAATATTTAAATTTCCATTGATATGTGAGGGTTGTTTTTAGTACGCAGTATTGGTTTATTATGTTTCATTGGTACATAATGAATATTTTATGTATATGCAAATGGGCAAGTTGGTAATGATGCAGTCCACAGACCTGGAGGATAATAACACTGTCCTTCAATCGCCCACGATGCCCTCTGCAAATTGGTAGAAAACAAAAATTTCTATAAAATTCATCTCTCCTCCCGTCAGTCGATCAAAATTAATTCAGGATTTTGTACAGGCCAATAAGCGTAAGATTACACGAGCCTAAACCAAACTACTGGCTCATATTAGTTCAGTAAAGTGAAAGGGCAACAATAGAGGTAGGAGGAACTGCAGATGCTGGAGAATCTGAGATAAGAAGGTGTAAAGCTGGATGAACACAGCAGGCCAAGCAGTATCATCCGGCTCTACACCTTGTTGTCACAGATTCTCCAGCGCCAATTTTCTGAAGTTGGGTCTTGTTCCGAAACATCAGCTTTCTTGCTTCTCTGATGCTGCTTGTCCTGCTGTGTTCATCCAGCTCTCCACCTTGGGCAACAATAGAGTATGTTTTAAGTCACTAGATATGTTACGTGGGTTTGTCTTCCTTAGGGTGGAGTTAGTGGAACCGAAAAAGATGTCTCCCTCACAGCGTTTGTGACGCAAGAATTCGTTCCTTGGCGGCCTTTCAACAGAAGAATATTCAGAGATTTCACGAGTGGTAAGAATGTAACTTCTTTTACTTCTCTTTATCTCACTTTTTCCAACAATTGGAAAATAGATTTTAGAAATAACATCGAGCTGATGAAGTGTGAAAAGAAGAATAATTCCAAGCAGTGGTGGGTTTTGGTCAGTGTGGTGGGAGGAGTGGATAGGTGGGAGAGAAGGCAGACAGGTCATTGAGGCGGGGATGAGGGGAGGAACTAGTCTTGGGATGAGGCTGGCGGGTGGGGAGATTTTGAGGGTGGCCAAGTCCACATTGAGGCTATTGAGTTGGAAGCTCCCGAGGCGGAATATGAGGTGCTGCTCCTCCAGTTTCTGGGTGGTTTGGTTGTGACACTGGAAGAGGCCCAGTATGGACATGTCATTCAGGGAGTGGGAGGGGGAGTTGAAGTGATGCAATGATTTGGATATGAAAATAGAAGGTGTGGTTAGTAAGTTTCCCAATGATTGAAGGTGTAGGACCCAGCCAAGAAGGTCACCTCAGAATACAATGGGACATTGACAAGGGCCAATAAACTGAGGAATGGCAGATGGTGTTGAGGTTAGCTAAATGTGAGGTGCTACATTTTGGAAAGGCAAATCAGGGCAGCACGTTTACACTGAAGGTTGTGGGGAGTGTTGCTTAATAAAGAGACGCTGGAGTGCAGTTTCGTATTTCCATCAAAGTACAGCCACCGGTAGAAAGGATATGAAGGAGACATTTGGTGTGCTCGCCTTTATCGGTCAGTGCATTGAGTATAGGAGTTGGGAGATCACTTAGCAGCCATGTAGGACGTTGGTTCGGCTGCTTTTGGAATACTGCAATCGATTTTGGTCTCCTTGCGAGAGGAAGGATGTCGGCGCAACCTTGAGGGCCGAAGGGCCTGTTCTGCGCTGTATTGTTGGATGTCGTAAACTTGAAAGGGTTCAGAGAAGCTCTACAAGGATGTTACCAGCATCGGAGGTTGGAGGTATACCGTGGGATTGAACAGGCAGCTATTTCTTGGAACTTTGGAGTTCATGGCTGACCATATAGAAGTTTATACAATTACGAGGGACGTGGATAGAGCGAACAGCCAAGATCTTTTCCCCGGATTGCTGGAAGCCAAAACTGGAGGGAATAGGTTAAAAATGAGAGAGGGAAGATTTAAAATGGACCGGATTTTTTTTCATAGTGGTGCATGTATGGAGTGAGCTGCCAGAGGAAGTGGTGGAGGCTTGTATGTTTAAAAGGCATGCGGATGGGTATATGAATAGGATGGGTTGAGAGGAATATGGGCGAAATGCTGGCAAATGGGACTAAATTAATTTAGGATATCTGGTCAACATAGACAAATTGGGCCAAAGGATCTGTTTCCCGACTGTACATCTCTCTGATTCTAAGTGTCTTTTTTCTTAACCACGTGGCCCATAGTTAGAAAAACTTGAATCAGGATTTGGGAATGTGACAATTCTAATTGGATCTGTTTGATGAAATTAACTCTGTAGGTAATGGTGGTTGAATTATGATTTGTCAAATTTGAGTTTATTGCAGCATCTTATAGAATAGAGGAGACACATGTAATCAAAATTGAAAATCAAAACTTGGTAAAATTTTGCATTGGAAATACATGACCAGCCATTGGAGGAGATTCATGACCATTGCATTCAAGTGAGAACAACAAATGTGATTCAGTCACTGCGTGAAGTGAGCTGCAGTGACTGTGCGAAATGGGTTGCAGTGACTGAGTGAAATGGGATGCAGTGACTGAGGAAAGGAGATGAACTGACTGTGGAAAAAGGGGTGCTGTGACTGAGGGAAATGGGATGCAGTGTCTGATGGAAATGGGATCCAGTGACTGAGTGCAATGGGATGCAGTGAATGAGTGAAATGCGCTGCCCTTACTGAGTGAAATGGGATGCAGTAACAGAGGAAAGGAGATGTGGTGACTGTGGGAAATAGCATGCTGTGTCTGAGGGGAATGGGATGCAGTGACTGTGGAAATGGGATGCAGTGACTGTTAAATGGGCCACAGTGACTGAGTGAAATGGGCAGCAGTGACTTCGTGAAATGGGATGCAGTGACTGAGGAAAGGATATGCAGTGACTGTCTGAAATGGGACGCAGTGACTGAGTGACCTGGGATGCAGTGACTGAGTGACCTGGGATGCAGTGACTGAGTGACCTGGGATGCAGTGACTGAGTGACCTGGGATGCAGTGACTGAGTGACATTGGATGCAGTGACTGAGTGAAATGGGATGCAGTGACTGAGCTAATTGCAATGCATGACTGATGGAAATGCGATGCACTGACTGAGGGGAATGCGATGCACTGACTGAGGGGAATGCGATGCAGTGACTGAGTGAAATGGGATGCAGTGACTGAGTGAATTGGGATGCCGTGACTGAGGGAAAGGAGATGCCGTGACTGAGGGAAAGCAGATGCAGTGACTGAGGGAAAGGAGATGCAGTGTCTGTGGGAAATGGGATGCAGTGACTCGGTGAAATCGGATGCAGTGACTGTGTGAAATGGGCTGCAGTGTCTGTGTGAACTGTAATGTAGTGACTGTGTGATCTAGGATGCGGTGGCCGAGTGAAATGGGATGCAGTGGCTGAGTGAAATGTGATGCAGTGGCTGAGTGAAATGGGATGCAGTAATTGGTGGAAATGGGATGCAGTGACTGAGGGAAATGGGATGCAGTGACTGTGTCAAATGGATGCAGTGACTGAGTGTAATTGGATGCAGTGACTGATCAAAATGGGATGCGGTGACTGACAGTAATTGGATGGAGTGACGGACGGTAATGGGATGCAGTGACTGAGGGAAACGGGATGCAGCGTCAGCGTGAAATAGGATGCAGTCAATGAGTGAAATGGCCTGCAGTGATTGAGTGAAGTGGGATGCAGTGACTGAGGGAAATGGGATGCAGAGGCTGAATGAAATGGGATGCAGTGACTGCTTAAAATGGGATGCAGTGACTGAGGGAAATGGGATGCAGTGACTGAGGGAAATGGGATGCAGTGACTGAGGGAAATGGGATGCAGTGACTGAGGGAAATGGGATGCAGTGACTGAGGGAAATGAGATGCACTGACTGAGGTGATGGGCTGCAGAGACTGAGTGAAATGACATGCAGTGATTGAGGAACGGAGATGCAGTGACTGTGGGAAATGGGATGCACTGACTGATGGAAATGGGATGCAGTGGCTGAGTGAAATGGGATGCAGTAATTGGTGGAAATGGGATGCAGTGACTGAGGGAAATGGGATGCAGTGACTGTGTCAAATGGATGCAGTGACTGAGTGTAATTGGATGCAGTGACTGATCAAAATGGGATGCGGTGACTGACAGTAATTGGATGGAGTGACGGACGGTAATGGGATGCAGTGACTGAGGGAAACGGGATGCAGCGTCAGCGTGAAATAGGATGCAGTCAATGAGTGAAATGGCCTGCAGTGATTGAGTGAAGTGGGATGCAGTGACTGAGGGAAATGGGATGCAGAGGCTGAATGAAATGGGATGCAGTGACTGAGGGAAATGGGATGCAGTGACTGAGGGAAATGGGATGCAGTGACTGAGTGAAATGGGATGCAGTGACTGAGGGAAATGGGATGCAGTGACTGAGGGAAATGGGATGCAGTGACTGAGGGAAATGGGATGCAGTGACTGAGGGAAATGAGATGCAGTGACTGAGGTGATGGGCTGCAGAGACTGAGTGAAATGACATGCAGTGATTGAGGAACGGAGATGCAGTGACTGTGGGAAATGGGATGCACTGACTGATGGAAATGGGATGCAGTGACTGAGGACAATGGGATGCAGTGACTGAGTGAACTGTGATTCAGTCACTGAGTGAACTATGATTCAGTCACTGAGTGAACTGTGATGCAGTGGCTGAGTGGAATGGGATGCAGTGGCTGAGTGGAATGGGATGAAGTGGCTGAGTGGAATGGGATGAAGTGGCTGAGTGGAATGGGATGCAGTGGCTGAGTGGAATGGGATGCAGTGGCTGAGTGGAATGGGATGCAGTGACTGAGTGAAATGAGATGCAGTGACTGAGTGAAATGAGATGCAGTGACTGAGGGACATAGGATGCAGTGACTGAGGGACATGGGATGCAGTGACAGAGGTACTGGGAAGGAGTGACTGAGTTAATAGGGAATCAGTGCCCGAGCGGGCTTGGGGTGCAGTGACTGAGGGAAATAGGAGACAGTGCCTGACCGAAAAGGGACGCACTGACTGAGTGAAATGGGATGCAGTGATTGAGTGAAATGACATGCAGTGACTGTGGGACATGGGATGCAGTGACTGAGGGACATGGGATGCACTGACTGAGGGAAATGGGATGCAGTGACTGAGTGAAATGGGATGCAGTGACTGAGGGACGTGGGATGCAGTGAATGAGGGACGTGGGATGCAGTGACTGAGGGACATGGGATGCAGTGACTGAGGGAAATGGGATGCAGTGACTGAGGGAAATGAGATGCCGAGACTGAGTGAACTGGGATGCAGTGACTGAAGGAAATGGTATGCAGTGTCTGTTGGAAATGGGATCCTGCGGCTGAAGGTAATGGGATGCAGTGACTGAGGGAAATGGGATGCAGTGACCGAGTGAAATGAGATGCACTGACTGAGCGAAATGGGATGCACTATTTTTGGGAAGTAGGATGCAATCACTGATTGAAATGAGATGCAGAGACTGTGGGAAAGGAGATGCTGTGACGATGAGAAATGGGATGCAGTGACTGTGTGAAATGGGATGCAGTGACTCAGTGAAATGTGATTCAGTCACTGAGTGAAATGTGATTCCGTCACTGAGTCAAATATGAATCACTCACTGAGTGTACTGTGATTCAGTCACTTACTGAACTGTGATGCAGTCACTGAGTGAACTGTGATGCAGTCACTGAGTGAAATGGGATGCAGTGGCTGAGGGAAATGGGATGCAGTGACAAAGTGACATGAGCAGCAGTGTCTGATGGAAATGTGATGCAGTACCTGAGGGAAATGGGATGCAGTGACTGAGGTAGTGGGAATGAGTGGCTGAGTTCATGGGGATGCAGTGCCCGAGCGGATTTGAAGTGCAGTGAGTGAGGGAGATGGGATACAGTGCCTTAGTGAAATGAGATGCAGTGACTGAGGGAAATGGGATGCAGTGACTGAGGGAAATGGGATGCAGTGACTGAGGGAAATGGGATGCAGTGACTGAGTGACATGGGATGCAGTGACTGAGGGACATGGGAAGCACTGACTGAGTGAAATGTGATGCAGAGACTGAAGGAAAGGAGATGCTCTGACTATGGGAAATGGGATGCAGTGAGTGTGGGAAATTGAATGCAGTGCCTGTGAGATACGGGAAACAGTGACTGATGGAAATGGAATGCAGTGACTATGGTGAAGGAGATGCAGTGACTGTGTGAAATGTGATGCAGTGTCTGATGAAATGAGATGCAGTGACTGATGGAAATTGAATGCAGTGACAGAGTGACATGAGCTGCAGTGCCTGATGGAAATGCGATGCAGTTACTGTGGGACATGGGATGCAGTGGCTGAGGTCCTGGGAAGGAGAGACTGACTTAATAGGGATTCAGTGCCCGAGCGGGCTTGTGGTACAGTGACTGAGGGAAATGGGATACAGTGGCTGAGAGAAATGGGACGCACTGTCTCAGTGAAATGGGATGCAGTGAGTGAGGGACATGGGATGCACTGAATGAAGGAAGTGGGATGCAGTGACTGAGGGAAATCGGATGCAGTGACTGAGGGAAATGGGATGCAGTGACTGAGGGAAATGAGATGCAGTGACTGTTGTAAATGGGTTGCAGTGACCGATTGAAATGAGATGCAGTGACTGAGGGGAATGGGATGCAGTATTTGTGGGAAGTAGGATGCAATCACTGATTGAAATGAGATGCAGAGACTGAGGGAAAGGAGATGCTGTGTCTATGGGAAATGGGATGCAGTGAGTGTGGGAAATTGAATGCAGCGTCTGTGAGATACGGGCACCAGTGACTGATGGAAATGGGATGCAGTGACTGTGGTGAAGGAGATGCAGTGACTGAGTGAAATAGGATGCAGTGACTGAGTGAAATAGGATGCAGTGACTGCATGAAATGCGATGCAGTGACTGCGTGAAATCGGACGCAGTGACTGAGTGAAATGTGATTCAGTCACTGAGTGAAATATGATTCCGTCATTGAGTGAAATGTGATGCACTCACAGTGAAATGGGATGCAGTGACTGAGTGAAATGGGATGCAGTGACTGAGGGACATGCGATGCAGTGTTTGAGTGAAATGGGACGCAGTGACTGAGGGAAATGGGACGCTTTGACTGAGGGAAATGGGACGCTTTGACTGAGGGAAATGGGACGCAGTGCCTGAGTGAAATGGGACGCAGTGCCTGAGTGAAATGGGACGCAGTGACTGAGTGAAATGGGATGCAGTGACTGAGTGAAATGGGATGCAGTGACTGAGTGACATGTGTTGCAGTCACTGAGTGACATGTGTTGCAGTCACTGAGTGAAATGGGATGCATTACTGATTGAAATGGGCTGCAGTGACTGAGAGAAATGGGCTGCAGTGACTGAGAGAAATGGGCTGCAGTGACTGAGTGAAATGGGCTGCAGTGACTGAGAGAAATGGGCTGCAGTGACTGAGTGAAATGGGCTGCAGTGACTGAGAGAAATGGGCTGCAGTCACTGAGTGAAATGTGATGCATCACTGAGTTGAATGGGATGCAGTGACTGAGGGATATGAGATGCAGGGACTGAGTGAAATGAGATGCAGTGACTGAGGGAAAAGGGATTCAGTATTTTTGGGAAGTAGGATGCAATCACTGAGTGAAATGCGATGCAGAGACTGAGGGAAGGGAGAGGCTGTGACTAGGGAAATGGGATGCAGTGAGTGTGGGACATTGAATGCAGCGTGTGTGAGATACGGGCAACAGTGAGTGATGAAAATGGGATGCAGTGACTATGGTGAAGGAGATGCAGTGATTGAGTGAAATGGGATGCAGTGATTGAGTGAAATGGGATGCAGTGATTGAGTGAAATGGGATGCAGTGACTGCGTGAAATGCGGTGCAGTGACTGCGTGAAATGGGATGCAGTGACTGAGTGAAATGGGATGCAGTGACTGAGTGCAATGGGATGCAGTGTCTGCGGGAAATGGGATGCAGTGACTGAGTGAAATGGGATGCATCACTGAGTGAAATGCGATGCAGTGACCGAGTGAAATGAGATGCAGTGATTGAGTGAAATGGGATGCAGTGACTGAGTGAAATGGGATGCACTTACTGCGTGAAATGAGATGCACTGACTGATGGAAATTGGATGCAGTGACTGTGGTGAAGGAGATGCCATGATTGAGTGAAATAGGATGCAGTGACTGAGTGAAATGTGATGCAGTGACTGCGTGAAATGCGATGCAGTGACTGCGTGAAATGGGATGCAGTGACTGCGTGAAATCGGACGCAGTGACTGAGTGAAATATGATTCAGTCACTGAGTGAAATGTGATTCCGTCATTGAGTGAAATGTGATGCACTCACTGAGTGAACTGTGATTCAGACAGTGAGTGAAATGTGATGCAGTGACCGAGTGAACTGTGATGCAGTCACTGAGTGAACTGGGATGCAGTGACTGAGGGAAAGGAGATGCTCTGACTATGGGAAATGGGATGCAGTGAGTGTGGGAAATTGAATGCAGCGCCTGTGAGATACGGGAAACAGTGACTGATGGAAATGGAATACAGTGACTATGGTGAAGGAGATGCAGTGACTGAGTGAAATGGGATGCAGTGACTGTGTGAAATGTGATGCAGTGTCTGAGTGACATGTGATGCAGTCACTGAGTGAAATGGGATGCAGTGACTGAGTGAAATGAGATGCAGTTAATGAGTGAAATGAGATGCAGTGACTGATGGAAATTGAATGCAGTGACAGAATGACATGAGCTGCAGTGCCTGATGGAAATGCGATGCAGTTACTGTGGGACATGGGATGCAGTGGCTGAGGTCCTGGGAAGGAATGACTGAGTTAATAGGGATTCAGTGCCCGAGCGGGCTTGTGGTACAGTGACTGAGGGAAATGGGATACAGTGGCTGAGAGAAATGGGACGTACTGTCTTAGTGAAATGGGATGCAGTGAGTGAAGGACATGGGATGCACTGAATGAGGGAAGTGGGATGCAGTGACTGAGGGAAATCGGATGCAGTGACTGAGGGAAATGGGATGCAGTGACTGTTGTAAATGGGTTGCAGTGACCGATTGAAATGAGATTCAGTGACTGAGGGAAATGGGATGCAGTATTTGTCGGGAGTAGGATGCAATCACTAATTGAAATGAGATGCAGAGACTGAGGGAAAGGAGATGCTGTGTCTATGGGAAATGGGATGCAGTGAGTGTGGGAAATTGAATGCAGCGTCTGTGAGATACGGGCACCAGCGACTGATGGAAATGGGATGCAGTGACTGTGGTGAAGGAGACGCCGTGATTGAGTGAAATAGGATGCAGTGACTGAGTGAAATGCGATGCAGTGACTGCGTGAAATGGGATGCAGTGACTGCGTGAAATGGGATGCAGTGACTGCGTGAAATGGGATGCAGTGACTGAGGGACATGAGATGCAGTGACTGAGTGAAATGGGACGCAGTGACTTAAGTAAATGGGACGCTTTGACTGAGGGAAATGGGACGCTTTGACTGAGGGAAATGGGACGCAGTGCCTGAGTGAAATGGGATGCAGTGACTGAGTGAAATGGGATGCAGTCACTGAGTGAAATGGGATGCAGTCACTGAGTGAAATGTGTTGCAGTCACTGAGTGAAATGTGTTGCAGTCACTGAGTGAAATGGGATGCATTACTGATTGAAATGGGCTGCAGTGACTGAGAGAAATGGGCTGCAGTGACTGAGAGAAATGGGCTGCAGTGACTGAGAGAAATGGGCTGCAGTGACTGAGTGAAATGGGCTGCAGTGACTGAGGGATATGAGATGCAGGGACTGAGTGAAATGAGATGCAGTGACTGAGGGAAAAGGGATTCAGTATTTTTGGGAAGTAGGATGCAATCACTGAGTGAAATGCGATGCAGAGACTGAGGGAAGGGAGAGGCTGTGGCTATGGGAAATGGGATGCAGTGAGTGTGGGAAATTGAATGCAGCGTGTGTGAGAGACGGGGAACAGTGAGTGATGAAAATGGGATGCAGTGACTATGGTGAAGGAGATGCAGTGATTGAGTGAAATGGGATGCAGTGACAGAATGAAATGGGATGCAGTGTCTGCGTGAAATGCGGTGCTGTGACCGCGTGAAATGCGGTGCAGTGACTGCGTGAAATGGGATGCAGTGACTGAGTGAAATGGGATGCATCACTGAGTGAAATGAGATGCAGTGATTGAGTGAAATGGGATGCAGTGACTGAGTGAAATGGGATGCAGTGACTGAGTGAAATGCGATGCAGTGAATGAGTGAAATGAGATGCACTTACTGCGTGAAATGAGATGCACTGACTGATGGAAATTGGATGCAGTGACTGTGGTGAAGGAGATGCTGTGATTGAGTGAAATAGGATGCAGTGACTGAGTGAAATGTGATGCAGTGACTGCGTGAAATGGGATGCAGTGACTGCGTGAAATCGGACGCAGTGACTGAGTGAAATGTGATTCAGTCACTGAGTGAAATGTGATTCCGTCATTGAGTGTAATGTGATGCACTCACTGAGTGAACTGTCATTCAGACAGTGAGTGAAATGTGATGCAGTGACTGAGTGAAATGTGATGCAGTCACTGAGTGAAATGTGATGCAGTCACTGAGTGAAATGGGATGCAGTGACTGAGTGAAATGGGATGCAGTGACTGAGTGAAATGGGATGCAGTGACTGAGGGACATGAGATGCAGTGACTGAGTGAAATGGGACGCAGTGACTGAGTGAAATGGGACGCAGTGACTGAGGGAAATGGGACGCTTTGACTGAGGGAAATGGGACGCTTTGACTGAGGGAAATGGGACGCTTTGACTGAGGGAAATGGGACGCTTTGACTGAGGGAAATGAGACGCTTTGACTGAGGGAAATGGGATTCTTTGACTGAGGGAAATGGGATTCTTTGACTGAGGGAAATGGGACGCTTTGACTGAGGGATATGGGATGCAGTGCCTGAGTGAAATGAGATGCAGTGCCTGAGTGAAATGGGATGCAGTGCCTGAGTGAAATGGGATGCAGTGACTGAGTGAAATGGGATGCAGTGACTGAGTGAAATGGGATGCAGTCACTGAGTGAAATGTGTTGCAGTCTCTGAGTGAAATGGGATGCAGTCACTGAGTGAAATGGGATGCATTACTGATTGAAATGGGCTGCAGTGACTGAGAGAAATGGGCTGCAGTGACTGCGTGAAATGGGCTGCAGTGACTGCGTGAAATGGGCTGCAGTGACTGAGAGAAATGGGCTGCAGTCACTGAGTGAAATCTGTTGTAGTCACTGAGTGAAATGTGATGCATCACTGAGTTGAATGGGATGCAGTGACTGAGGGATATGAGATGCAGGGACTGAGTGAAATGAGATGCAGTGACTGAGGGAAAAGGGATTCAGTATTTTAGGAAAGTAGGATGCAATCACTGAGTGAAATGCGATGCAGAGACTGAGGGAAAGGAGATGCTGTGACTATGGGAAATGGGATGCAGTGAGTGTGGGAAATTGAATGCAGCGTGTGTGAGATACGGGGAACAGTGAGTGATGAAAATGGGATGCAGTGACTATGGTGAATGAGATGCAGTGATTGAGTGAAATGGGATGCAGTGACAGAGTGAAATGGGATGCAGTGACTGCGTGAAATGCGGTGCAGTGACTGCGTGAAATGCGGTGCAGTGACTGCATGAAATGGGATGCAGTGACTGCTTCAATTGGGATGCAGTGACTGAGTGCAATGGGATGCAGTGACTGAGTGCAATGGGATGCAGTGACTGAGTGAAATGGGATGCATCACTGAGTGAAATGGGATGCAGTGACTGCGTGAAATGGGATGCATCACTGAGTGAAATGGGATGCAGTGACTGAGTGAAATGGGATGAAGTGTCTCAGTGAAATGGGATGAAGTGTCTGAGTGAAATCTGATGCAGTGACTGAGTGAAATGCGATGCAGTGACTGAGTGAAATGCGATGCAGTGACTGAGTGAAATGCGATGCAGTGACTGAGTGAAATGCGATGCAGTGAATGAGTGAAATGAGATGCACTGACTGATGGAAATTGGATACAGTGACAGAGTGACATGAGCTGCAGTGACTGAGTGAAATGAGATGCATTGTTTGATGGAAGTGTGTTGCAGTAACTGACGGAAATGAGATGCAGTGACTGAGGGAAATGGGATGCAGTGACCGAGTGAAATGAGATGCAGTGACTGAGCGAAATGGGAAGTAGTATTTTTGGGAAGTAGGATGCAATCACTGATTGAAATGAGATGCAGAGACTGTGTGAAAGGAGATGCTGTGTCTTTGGGAAATGGGATAAAGTGAGTGTCGGAAATTGAATGCAGCGTCTGTGAGATACGGGAACCAGTGACTGATGGAAATGGGATGCTGTGACTGTGGAGAAGGAGATGCAGTGATGGAGTGAATTGGGAAGCAGTGACTGAGTGAAATGGGATGCAGTGACTGAGTGAAATGGGATGCAGTGACTGAGTGAAATGAGATGCAGTGACTGAGTGAAATGAGATGGAGTGACTGAGTGAAATGGGCTGCAGTGACTGCGTGAAATGGGCTGCAGTGACTGAGAGAAATGGGATGCAGTGTCTGCGAGAAATGCGGTGCAGTGACTGTGTGAAATGCGGTGCAATGACTGCGAGAAATGGGATGCAGTGGCTGTGGAAAATGGGATGCAGTGACTGAGTGCAATGGGATGCAGTGACTGTGTGAAATGGGATGCATCACTGAGTGAAATGGGATGCAGTGACTGACGGAAATGGGATGCGGTGACAGATGGAAATGGGATGCAGTGACTGAGCGAAATGGGATGCAGTGACTGAGGGAAATGGGATGCAGTGACCGAGTGAAATGAGATGCAGTGACTGAGCGAAATGGGATGCACTATTTTTGGGAAGTAGGATGCAATCACTGATTGAAATGAGATGCAGAGACTGTGGGAAAGGAGATGCTGTGTCTTTGGGAAATGGGATACACTGAGTGTCGGAAATTGAATGCAGTGTCTGTGTGATACGGGAACCAGTGACTGATGGAAATGGGATGCTGTGACTGTGGAGAAGGAGATGCAGTGATGGAGTGAATTGGGATGCAGTGACTGAGTGAAATGTGATGCAGTGACTGCGTGAAATGGGATGCAGTGACTGCGTGAAATGGGATGCAGTGACTGAGTGAAATGGGATGCAGTGACTGCGTGAAATGGGACGCAGTGACTAATTGAAATGTGGTTCAGTCACTGAGTGAAATATGATGCACTCACTGAGTGTACTGTGATTCAGTCACTGAGTGAAGTGTGATGCAGTCACTGAGTGAAATAGGATGCAATGGCTGAGTGAAATGAGATGCAGTGACTGAGTGAAATACGATGCAGTGACTGAGTGAAATGGGATGCAGTGACTGAGGGAAATGGAATGCAGTGACTGAGGGACATGGGATGCCGTGACTGAGGGACATGGGATGCCGTGACTGAGGGACATGGGATGCCGTGACTGAGGGACATGGGATGCCGTGATTGAGGGAAATGGGATGCAGTGAATGAGGGACATGGGATGCAGTGAGACACGGACATGGGATGCAGTGACACATGGACATGGGATGCAGTGACCTGAGGGAATTGGGATGCAGTGACTGAGTGAAATGAGATGCATTGTTTGATGGAAATATGATGCAGTAACTGTCGGAAATGAGATGCAGTGACTGAGGGAAACGGGATGCAGTGACTAAGGGAAATAGGATGCAGTGACCGAGTGAAATGAGATGCAGTGACTGACCAAAATGGGATGCACTATTTTTGAGAAGTAGGATGCAATCATTGATTGAAATGAGACGCAGAGACTGTGGGAAAGGAGATGCAGTGACGATGGGAAATGGGATGCAGTTAATGAGTGAAATGAGATGCAGTGACTGATGGAAATTGAATGCAGTGACAGAGTGACATGAGCTGCAGTGCCTGATGGAAATGCAATGCAGTTACTGTGGGACATGGGATGCAGTGGCTGAGGTCCTGGGAAGGAGTGACTGAGTTAATAGGGATGCAGTGCCCGAGCGGGCTTGTGGTACAGTGACTGAGGGAAATGGGATACAGTGGCTGAGAGAAATGGGACGCACTGTCTCAGTGAAATGGGATGCAGTGAGTGAGGGACATGGGATGCACTGCTTGAGGGAAGTGGGATGCAGTGACTGAGGGAAATCAGATGCAGTGACTGAGGGAAATCGGATGCAGTGACTGAGGGAAATCGGATGCAGTGACTGAGGGAAATGGGATGCAGTGACTGAGGGAAATGAGATGCAGTGACTGTTGTAAATGGGTTGCAGTGACCGATTGAAATGAGATTCAGTGACTGAGGGAAATGGGATGCTGTATTTGTCGGGAGTAGGATGCAATCACTGATTGAAATGAGATGCAGAGACTGAGGGAAAGGAGATGCTGTTTCTGGGAAATGGGATACAGTGAGTGTGGGAAATTGAATGCAGCGTCTGTGAGATACGGGCACCAGTGACTGATGGAAATGGGATGCAGTGACTGTGGTGAAGGAGATGCCGTGATTGAGTGAAATAGGATGCAGTGACTGAGTGAAATGCGATGCAGTGACTGCGTGAAATGCGATGCAGTGACTGCGTGAAATGCGATGCAGTGACTGCGTGAAATGCGATGCAGTGACTGCGTGAAATGCGATGCAGTGACTGTGTGAAATGCGATGCAGTGACTGCGTGAAATCGGACGCAGTGACTGAGTGAAATGTGATTCAGTCACTGAGTGAAATATGATGCACTCACTGAGTGTACTGTGATTCCGTCACTGAGTGAACTGTGATGCAGTCACTGAGTGAACTGTGATGCAGTCACTGAGTGAAATGGGATGCAATGACTGAGTGAAATGGGATGCAGTGACTGAGTGAAATGGGATGCAGTAACTGAGTGAAATGGGATGCAGTGACTGAGGGAAATGGGATGCAGTGACTGAGGGAAATGGGATGCATTGACTGAGGGAAATGGGATGCAGTGACAGAGTGACATGAGCTGCAGTGTCTGATGGAAATGTGATGCAGTACCTGAGGGAAATGGGATGCAGTGACTGAGGTAGTGGGAATGAGTGACTGAGTTCATGGGGATGCAGTGCCCGAGCGGACTTGGGGTTCAGTGAGTGAGGGAGATGGGATACAGTGCCTCAGTGAAATGAGATGCAGTGACTGAGGGAAATGGGATGCAGTGACTGAGGGAAATGGGATGCAGTGACTGAGGGAAATGGGATGCAGTGACTGAGGGAAATGGGATGCAGTGACTGAGTGACATGGGATGCAGTGACTGAGGGACATGGGAAGCACTGACTGAGTGAAATGCGATGCAGAGACTGAGGGAAAGGAGATGCTCTGACTATGGGAAATGGGATGCAGTGAGTGTGGGAAATTGAATGCAGCGCCTGTGAGATACGGGAAACAGTGACTGTGTGAAATGGGATGCAGTGTCTGAGTGAAATGTGATGCAGTGACTGAGTGAAATGGGATGCAGTGACTGAGTGAAATGGGATGCAGTCTCTGAGTGAAATGGGATGCAGTGGCTGAGGGAAATGTGATGCAGTGACTGAGTTAAATGGGATGCAGTGACTGAGGGAAATGTGATGCAGTGACTGAGTGAAATGGGATGCAGTGACTGAGGGAAATGGGATGCAGTGACTGAGGGAAATGGGATGCAGTGACTGAGGGAAATGGGATGCAGTGACTGAGGGAAATGGGATGCAGTGACTGACTGAAATGGGATGCAGTGACTGACTGAAATGGGATGCAGTGACTGACTGAAATGGGATGCAGTGACTGACTGAAATGGGATGCAGTGACTGAGGGACGTGGGATAAAGTGACTGAGTGAAATGGGATTGCCGTGACTGTGGAAAGGAGATGCAGTGACTGAGGAAATGGGATGCAGTGACTGAGGGAAATGGGATGCAGTGACTGAGGGAAATGGGATGCAGTGACTGAGGGAAATGAGATGCCGAGACTGAGTGAACTGGGATGCAGTGACTGATGGAAATGGTATGCAGTGACTGACGGAAATGGGATGCAGTGACTGAGGGTAATGGAATGCAGTGACTGAGGGTAATGGGATGCAGTGACTGAGTGAAATGGGATGCAGTCAGTGAGTGAAATGGGATGCAGTGACTGAGGGAAATGGGATGCAGTGACTGAGGGAAATGAGATGCCGAGACTGAGTGAACTGGGATGCAGTGTCTGTTGGAAATGGGATCCTGTGACTGAAGGTAATGGGATGCAGTGACTGAGGGTAATGGGATGCAGTGACTGAGGACAATGGGATGCAGTGACTGAGGGACATGGGATGCAGTGACTGAGGGAAATGGGATGCAGTGACTGAGTGAAATGACATGCAGTGACTGTGTGACATGGGATGCAGTGACTGAGGGACATGGGATGCACTGACTGAGGGAAATGGGATGCAGTGACTGAGGGACGTGGGATGCAGTGAATGAGGGAAATGGGATGCAGTGACAGAGTGACATGAGCTGCAGTGTCTGATGGAAATGTGATGCAGTACCTGAGGGAAATGGGATGCAGTGACTGAGGTAGTGGGAATGAGTGACTGAGTTCATGGGGATGCAGTGCCCGAGCGGACTTGGGGTTCAGTGAGTGAGGGAGATGGGATACAGTGCCTCAGTGAAATGGGATGCAGTGACTGAGGGAAATGGGATGCAGTGACTGAGGGAAATGGGATGCAGTGACTGAGGGAAATGGGATGCAGTGACTGAGTGACATGGGATGCAGTGACTGAGGGACATGGGAAGCACTGACTGAGTGAAATGCGATGCAGAGACTGAGTGAAATGCGATGCAGAGACTGAGGGAAAGGAGATGCTCTGACTATGGGAAATGGGATGCAGTGAGTGTGGGAAATTGAATGCAGCGCCTGTGAGATACGGGAAACAGTGACTGATGGAAATGGAATGCAGTGACTATGGTGAAGGAGATGCAGTGACTGAGTGAAATGGGATGCAGTGACTGTGTGAAATGTGATGCAGTGTCTGAGTGAAATGTGATGCAGTGACTGAGTGAAATGGGATGCAGTGACTGAGTGAAATGGGATGCAGTCTCTGAGTGAAATGGGATGCAGTGGCTGAGGGAAATGTGATGCAGTGACTGAGTTAAATGGGATGCAGTGACTGAGGGAAATGTGATGCAGTGACTGAGTGAAATGGGATGCAGTGACTGAGGGAAATGGGATGCAGTGACTGAGGGAAATGGGATGCAGTGACTGAGGGAAATGGGATGCAGTGACTGAGGGAAATGGGATGCAGTGACTGAGGGAAATGGGATGCAGTGACTGAGTGAAATGGGATGCAGTGACTGACTGAAATGGGATGCAGTGACTGACTGAAATGGGATGCAGTGACTGACTGAAATCGGATGCAGTGACTGAGGGACGTGGGTTGCAGTGACTGAGTGAAATGGGATTGCCGTGACTGTGGAAAGGAGATGCAGTGACTGAGGAAATGGGATGCAGTGACTGAGGGAAATGGGATGCAGTGACTGAGGGAAATGGGATGCAGTGACTGAGGGAAATGAGATGCCGAGACTGAGTGAACTGGGATGCAGTGACTGATGGAAATGGGATCCTGTGACTGAAGGTAATGGGATGCAGTGACTGAGGGTAATGGAATGCAGTGACTGAGGGTAATGGGATGCAGTCAGTGAGTGAAATGGGATGCAGTCAGTGAGTGAAATGTGTTGCAGTGACTGAGTGAAATGGGATGCAGTGACTGAGGACAATGGGATGCAGTGACTGAGGACAATGGGATGCAGTGACTGAGGGACATGGGATGCAGTGACTGAGGGAAATGGGATGCAGTGACTGAGTGAAATGACATGCAGTGACTGTGTGACATGGGATGCAGTGAATGAGGGACGTGGGATGCAGTGACTGAGGGACATGGGATGCAGTGACTGAGGGACATGGGATGCAGTGACTGAGGGAAATGAGATGCCGAGACTGAGTGAACTGGGATGCAGTGACTGAAGGAAATGGTATGCAGTGACTGAGGGAAAATGGATGCAGTGACTGAGGACAATGGGATGCAGTGACTGAGGACAATGGGATGCAGTGACTGAGGACAATGGGATGCAGTGACTGAGGGACATGGGATGCAGTGACTGAGGGAAATGGGATGCAGTGACTGAGGGAAATGGGATGCAGTGACTGAGGGACGTGGGATGCAGTGAATGAGGGACGTGGGATGCAGTGACTGAGGGACATGGGATGCAGTGACTGAGGGAAATGAGATGCCGAGACTGAGTGAACTGGGATGCAGTGACTGAAGGAAATGGTATGCAGTGACTGAGGGAAAATGGATGCAGTGACTGACGGAAATGGGTTGCAGTGTCTGTTGGAAATGGGATCCTGCGACTGAAGGTAATGGGATGCAGTGACTGAGGGTAATGGGATGCAGTGACTGAGGGTAATGGGATGCAGTGACTGAGTGAAATGGGATGCAGTGACTGAGTGAAATGGGATGCAGTAACTGAGGGTAATGGGATGCAGTGACTGAGTGAAATGGGACGCTGTGAATGAGGACAATGGGATGCAGTGAATGAGGACAATGGGATGCAGTGACTGAGGACAATGGGATGCAGTGACTGAGGGCAATGGGATGCAGTGCCTGAGGACAATGGGATGCAGTGACTGAGGGCAATGGGATGCAGTGACTGAGGGCAATGGGATGCAGTGACTGAGGGCAATGGGATGCAGTGACTGAGGGCAATGGGATGCAGTGACTGAGGGCAATGGGATGCAGTGACTGAGGGCAATGGGATGCAGTGACTGAGGGCAATGGGATGCAGTGACTGAGGGGAATGGGATGCAGTGACTGAGGGAAATGGGATGCAGTGACTGAGGGAAATGTGATGCACTGACTGAGGGAAATGGGACGCAGTGACTGGGAATTGGGACGCAGTGATGATGGAAAGGAGATGCAGTGACTGATTGAAATGGGATGCAGTGACTGAGTGAAATGGGATTGCCGTGACTGTGGAAAGGAGATGCAGTGACCGAGGAAATGGGACGCGGTGACGGATGGAAATGGGATGCTCTGACTGAGTGTAAAGTGAAGCATTGAGTGAAATGGGATGCAGTGGCTGTGTGAAATGGGATGCAGTGGCTGTGTGAAATGGGATGCAGTGACTGGTGGAAATGAGATGTACTGACTTAGGGAAAGGAAATGCAGTGTCTGTGGGAAATGGGATGCTGCGACTGAGGGTAATGGGATGCAGTGACTGACGGAAATGGATGCAGTGACTGAGTGAAATGGGATGCAGTGACTGAGTGAAATGCGATGCAGTGACTGAGGTACTGGGAAGGAGTGACTGAGTTCAGAGGGATGCAGTGCCCGTGCGGGCTTGGTGTGCAGTGACTTAGGGAAATGGGATACAGTGCCTGAGTGAAATGTGACGCTCTGACTGAGTGAAATCGGATGCAGTGACTGAGTGGAATGGGATGCAGTGACTGCGTGAAATGGGATGCAGTGAATGAGTGAAATGAGATGCAGTGTCTGATGGAAATGTGATGCAGTGACAGAGTGACATGAGCTGCAGTGTCTGATGGAAATGTGATGCAGTAACTGAGGGAAATGCGATGCAGTGACTGACGTACTGGGTAGGAGTGACTGAGGGACATGGGATGCAGTGACTGAGGGACATGGGATGCAGTGACTGAGGGACATGGGATGCAGTGACTGAGGGAAATGGGATGCAGTGACTGAGGGACATGGGATGCAGTGACAGAGTGACATGAGCTGCAGTGTCTGATGGAAATGTGACGCAGTAACTGAGGGAAATGCGATGCAGTGACTGAGGTACTCGGTAGGAGTGACTGAGGGACATGGGATGCAGTGACTGAGGGACATGGGATGCAGTGACTGAGGGAAATGTGATGCAGTGACTGAGGGACATGGGATGCAGTGACTGAGGGACATGGGATGCAGTGACAGAGGGAAAGGAGATGCAGTGACTGTGGGAAATGGCATACTGTGACTCAGGGTAATGGGATGCAGTGACTGAGGGGAATGGGACGCAGTGAGTGTGGGACATAGGATGCAGTGATTGAGTGAAATGTGATGCAGTGACTGAGTGAAATGTGATGCAGTGACTGAGTGAAATGAGATGCAGTGACTGAGGGAAATGGGATGCAGTCAGTGAGTGAAATGTGTTGCAGCCACTGAGTGAAATGTGTTGCAGCCACTGAGTGAAAGGGGATGCAGTGACTGAGTGAAATGCGATGCAGTGACTGAGTGAAATGCGATGCAGTGACTGTTGGAAATGGGATGCAGTGACTGAGGGAAATGGGATGCAGTGACTGACGGATTTGGGATGCAGTCAGTGAGTGAAATGTGTTGCAGTGACTGAGTGAAATGGGATGCAGTGACTGAGTGAAATGGGATGCAGTGACTGAGTGAAATGGGATGCATTGACTGAGGGACATGGGATGCAGTGACTGAATGACTTGGAGTGCAGTGACTGAGGGAGATGGGATGCAGTGACCGAGTGAAATGAGATGCAGTGACTGAGCGAAATGGGATGCAGTATTTTTGGGAAGTAGGATGCAATCACTGATTGAAATGAGATGCAGAGACTGTGGGAATGGAAATGCTGAGTCTATGGGAAATGGGATACAGTGAGCGTCGGAGATTGAATGCAGCGTCTGTGTGATACGGGAACCAGTGACTGATGGAAATGGGATGCTGTGACTGTGGTGAAGGAGATGCAGTGATGGAGTGAACTGGGATGCAGTGACTGAGTGAACTGTGATGCAGTGACTGAGTGAAATGCGATGCAGTGACGGCGTGAAATGCGATGCAGTGACTGCGTGAAATGCGATGCAGTGACTGCGTGAAATGGGATGCAGTGACTACGTGAAATGGGACGCAGTGACTGAGTGTAATGTGATTTAGTCACTGAGTGAAATGTGATTCCGTCACTGAGTGAAATGGGATGCAGTGACTGACTGTAATGAGATGGAGTGACTGAGTGAAATGGGCTGCTGTGACTGCGTGAAATGGGCTGCAGTGACTGAGAGAAATGGGCTACAGTCACTGTGTGAAATCTGTTGCTGTCTCTGAGTGAAATGTGATGCATCTCTGAGTTGAATGGGATTCAGGGACTGATTGAAATGAGATGCAGTGACTGAGGGAAAGGAGATGCTGAGACTATGGGAAATGGTATGCAGTGAGTGTGGGAAATTGAAAGCAGCGTCTGTGAGATACGGGGAACAGTGAGTGATGAAAATGGGATGCAGTGACTGTGGTGAAGGAGATGCAGTGATTGAGTGAAATGGGATGCAGTGACTGAGTGAAATGGGATGCAGTGACTGCTTCAAATGGGATGCAGTGATTGAGTGCAATGGGATTCAGTGACTGAGTGAAATGGGATGCATCACTGAGTGAAATGGGATGCAGTGACTGACGGAAATGGGATGAAGTGTCTGAGTGAAATGGGATGAAGTGTCTGAGTGAAATGGGATGAAGTGTCTGAGTGAAATGGGATGAAGTGTCTGAGTGAAATGGGATGAAGTGTCTGAGTGAAATGGGATGAAGTGACTGAGTGAAATGTGATGCAGTGACTGAGTGAAATGTGATGCAGTGACTGAGTGAAATGCGATGCAGTGAATGAGTGAAATGAGATGCACTGACTGATGGAAATTGGATGCAGTGACAGAGTGACATGAGCTGCAGTGACTGAGTGAAATGAGATGCATTGTTTGATGGAAGTGTGTTGCAGTAACAGACGGAAATGAGATGCAGTGACTGAGGGAAATAGGATGCAGTGACCGAGGGAAATGGGATGCAGTGACCGAATGAAATGAGATGCAGTGACTGAGCGAAATGGGATGCAGTATTTTTGGGAAGTAGTATGCAATCACTGATTGAAATGAGATGCAGAGACTGTGGGAAAGGAGATGCTGTGTCTTTGGGAAATGGGATACAGTGAGTGTCGGAAATTGAATGCAGTGTCTGTGAGATACGGGAACCAGTGACTGATGGAAATGGGATGCTGTGACTGTGGAGAAGGAGATGCAGTGATGGAGTGAATTGGGATGCAGTGACTGAGTGAAATGTGATGCAGTGACTGAGTGAAATGTGATGCAGTGACTGAGTGAAATGTGATGCAGTGACTGAGTGAAATGGGATGCAGTGATTGCGTGAAATGGGATGCAGTGACTGCGTGAAATGGGATGCAGTGACTGCGTGAAATGGGATGTAGTGACTGAGGGACATGGGATGCAGTGACTGAGGGACATGGGATGCAGTGACTGAGGGACATGGGATGCCGTGACTGAGGGAAATGGGATGCCGTGACTGAGGGAAATGGGATGCCGTGACTGAGGGAAATGGGATGCAGTGAATGAGGGACATGGGATGCAGTGACACACGGACATGGGATGCATGACACATGGACATGGGATGCAGTGACCTGAGGGAATTGGGATGCAGTGACTGAGTGAAATGAGATGCATTGTTTGATGGAAATATGATGCAGTAACTGACGGAAATGAGATGCAGTGACTGAGGGAAATGGGATGCAGTGACTAAGGGAAATGGGATGCAGTGACCGAGTGAAATGAGATGCAGTGACTGAGCAAAATGGGATGCACTATTTTTGGGAAGGAGGATGCAATCACTGATTGAAATGAGATGCAGAGACTGTGGGAAAGGAGATGCTGTGACGATGGGAAATGGGATGCAGTGACTGTGTGAAATGGGATGCAGTGACTCAGTGAAATGTGATTCAGTCACTGAGTGAAATGTAATTCCGTCACTGAGTGAAATATGATGCACACACTGAGTGTACTGTGATTCAGTCACTGAGTGAACTGTGATGCAGTCACTGAGTGAAATGGGATGCAGTGGCTGAGGGATATGGGATGCAGTGGCTGAGGGATATGGGATGCAGTGACTGAGGGAAATGTGATGCAGTGACTGAGGGAAATTTGATGCAGTGACTGAGTGAAATGGGATGCAGTGACTGAGGGAAATTGGATGCAGTGACAGAGTGACATGAGCTTCAGTGTCTGATGGAAATGTGATGCAGTACCTGAGGGAAATGGGATGCAGTGACTGAGGTAGTGGGAATGAGTGACTGAGTTCATGGGGATGCAGTGCCCGAGCGGACTTGGGGTGCAGTGAGTGAGGGAGATGGGATACAGTGCCTTAGTGAAATGGGATGCAGTGACTGAGGGAAATGGGATGCAGTGACTGAGTGAAATGAGATGCAGTGACTAAGGGAAATGGGATGCAGTGACTGAGTGACATGGGATGCAGTGACTGAGGGACATGGGAAGCGGTGACTGAGTGAAATGGGATGCAGTCTCTGAGTGAAATGGGATGCAGTCTCTGAGCGAAATGGGATGCAGTCTCTGAGCGAAATGTGTTGCAGTCACTGAGTGAAATTGGACGCATCACTGAGTGAAATGGGACGCAGTGACTGAGGGAAATGGGATGCAGTGACTGAGGGAAATGGGATGCAATCACTGAGTGAAATGCGATGCAAAGACTGAGGGAAAGGAGATGCTGTCACGATGGGAAAGGTGGATGCAGTGAGTGTGGGAAATTGAATGCAGCGTCTGTGAGATACGGGAAACAGTGACTGATGGAAATTGGACGCAGTGACTGTGGGGAAGGAGATGCAGTCATTGAGTGAAATGGGATGCAGTGACTGCTTGAAATGGGATTCTGTGACTGTGGCGAAGGAGATGCAGTGACTGAGTGAAATGGGATGCAGTGACTGAGTTAAATGGGCTGCAGTGACTGAGGGAAATGGGATGCATTGACTGAGGGAAATGGGATGCAGTGACTGCGGGAAATGGGATGCAGTGACTGAGTGAAATGAGATGCAGTGACTGAGGGAAAGGAGTCGCTGTGATTCTGGGAAATGGGATGCAGTGAGTGTCGGAAATTGAATGCAGCGCCTGTGAGATACGGGAACCAGTGACGAATGGAAATGGGATGCAGTGACTGAGGGAAATGGGATGCAGTGACTGAATGAGATGGGATGCAGTGTCTGAGTGAGATGGGATGCAGTGTCTGATTGAAATGGGTTGCAGTTAATGAGTGAAATGAGATGCAGTGACTGATGGAAATTGGATGCAGTGACTGTGGGACATGGGATTCAGTGACTGAGGTCCTGGGAAGGAGTGACTGAGTTAATAGGGATGCAGTGCCCGAGCCGGCTTGGAGTACAGTGACTGAGGGAAATGGGATACAGTGGCTGAGAGAAATGGCATGCACTGTCTTAGTGAAATGGGATGCAGTGGCTGAGTGAAATGGGATGCAGTAACTGGTGGAAATGGGATGCAGTGACTGATCGAAATGGGATGCGGTGACTGAGGTGAGGGAGTTGCAGTGATGGAGTGAATTGGGATGCAGTGACTGAGTGAAATGTGATGCAGTGACTGAGTGAAATGTGATGCAGTGACTGAGTGAAATGGGATGCAGTGACTGAGTGAAATGGGATGCAGTGACTGAGCGAAATGGGTGGCAGTGACTGAGCGAAATGGGTGGCAGTGACGAGTGAAATGGGTTGCAGTGACTGAGTGAAATGGGATGCATTGACTGAGGAAAATGGGATGCAGTGACTGAGGGAAATGGGATGCAGTGACTGAGGGAAATGGGATGCAGTATTTGTAGGAAGGAGGATGCAATCACTGAGTGAAATGCGATGCAGAGACTGAGGGAAAGGAGATGCTGTGAATATGGGATATGGGATGCAGTGAGTGTGGGAAATTGAATGCATCGTCTGTGAGATACGGGAAATAGTGACTGATGGAAATGGGATGCAGTGACTGTGGTGAAGGAGATGCAGTGATTGAGTGAAATGGGATGCAGTGACTGAGTGAAATGTGATGCAGTGACTGCTTGAAATGGGATGCAGTGACTGAGGGAAATGGGATGCAGTGACCGAGTGAAATGAGCTGCAGTGACTGACGGAAATGGGATGCTGTGACTGAGGGAAATGGGGTGCAGTATTTGTGGGAAGAAGGATGCAATCACTGAGTGAAATGAGATGATGAGACTGAGGGCAAGGAGATGCTGTGACTATGGGAAATGGGATGCACTGAGTGTGGGAAATTGAATGCAGCATGTGTGAGATACGGGAAACAGTGACTGATGGAAATGGGATGCAGTAACTGTGTTGAAGGAGATGCAGTGACTGAGTGAAATGGGATGCAGTGACTGCGTGAAATGCGATGCAGTGACTGAGTGAAATGTGATTCAGTCACTGAGTGAATTGGGATGCATCACTGAGTGAAATGAGAAGCTTAGAATGCACTGTCTGTGCGATCCGAAAACAGTGACTGATGGAAATGGGATGCAGTGACTGTGGTGAAGGGGATGCAGTGAATGAGTGAAATGTGATGCAGCGACTGCGTGAAATGCGATGCAGTGACTGCGTGAAATGCGATGCAGTGACTGCGTGAAATGCGATGCAGTGACTGCGTGAAATGCGATGCAGTGACTGCGTGAAATGCGATGCAGTGACTGCGTGAAATGGGATGCATTGACTGTGGTGAAGGAGATGCAGTGACTGAGGGAAATGGGATGCAGTGACTGAGTAAAATACAATGCAGTGACTGAGTGAAATGTGATGCATTGACTGCGTGAAATAGGATGCAGTGACTGTGGTGAAGGAGATGCAGTGACTGAGGGAAATGGGATGCAGTGACTGAGTGAAATGGGAAGCAGTGACTGAGTGAAATGGGAAGCAGTGACTGAGTGAAATGGGAAGCAGTGACTGAGGGACATGGGAAGCAGTGACTGAGGGACATGGGAAGCAGTGACTGAGGGACATGGGATGCAGTGACTGAGGGAAATGGGATGCCGTGACTGAGGGAAATAGGATGCAGTGACTGAGTGAATGGAGATGCACTGTCTGATGGAAATGTGATGCAGTGATAGAGTGACATGAGCTGCAGTGACAGAGGTATTGGGAAGGAGTGACTGAGTTAATAGGGAATCAGTGCCCGAGCAGGCTTGGGGTGCAGTGACTGAGGGAAATGGGATGCAGTGACTGAAGGACATGGGATGCAGTGACTGAGGGACATGAGATGCAGTGACTGAGAGCCATGGGATGCAGTGACACATGGACATGGGATGCAGTGACTGAGGGAAATGGGATGCAGTATTTGTAGGAAGGAGGATGCAATTACTGAGTGAAATGCGATGCAGAGACTGAGGGAAAGGAGATGCTGTGAATATGGGAAATGGGATGCAGTGAGTGTGGGAAATTGAATGCATCGTCTGTGAGATACGGGAAATATTGACTGATGGAAATGTGATGCAGTGACTGTGGTGAAGGAGATGCAGTGATTGAGTGAAATGGGATGCAGTGACTGAGTGAAATGGGATGCAGTGACTGCTTGAAATGGGATGCAGTGACTGAGGGAAATTGGATGCAGTGACTGAGGGAAATCGGATGCAGTGACTGAGTGAAATGAGATGCACTGACTGAGTGAAATGAGCTGCAGTGACTGACGGAAATGGGATGCTGTGACTGAGGGAAATGGGGTGCAGTATTTGTGGGAAGAAGGATGCAATCACTGAGTGAAATGAGATGATGAGACTGAGGGCAAGGAGATGCTGTGACTATGGGAAATGGGATGCACTGAGTGTGGGAAATTGAATGCAGCGTGTGTGAGATACGGGAAACAGTGACTGATGGAAATGGGATGCAGTAACTGTGTTGAAGGAGATGCAGTGACTGAGTGAAATGGGATGCAGTGACTGCGTGAAATGCGATGCAGTGACTGCTTGAAATGCGATGCAGTGACTGCTTGAAATGGGATGCAGTGACTGCTTGAAATGGGATGCAGTGACTGAGGGAAATCGGATGCAGTGACTGAGGAAAATCGGATGCAGTGACTGAGGGAAATCGGATGCAGTGACTGAGTGAAATGAGATGCAGTGACTGAGGGAAAGGAGTCGCTGTGATTCTGGGAAATGGGATGCAGTGAGTGTCGGAAATTGAATGCAGCGCCTGTGAGATACGGGAAACAGTGACTGATGGAAATGGAATGCAGTGACTATGGTGAAGGAGATCCAGTGACAAAGTGAAATGGGATGCAGTGACTGAGTAAAATGTGATGCAGTGACTGAGTAAAATGTGATGCAGTGACTGAGTGAAATGTGATGCAGTGACTGCTTGAAATGGGATGCAGTGACTGAGGGAAATGGGATGCAGTGACTTAAGGAAAGGAAATGCAGTGTCTGTGGGAAATGGGATGCTGCGACTGAGGGAAATGGGATGGAGTGACTGACGGAAATGGGATGCAGTGACTGAGCGAAATGGGTTGCAGTGACTGAGTGAAATGGGTTGCAGTGACTGAGGGAAATGGGATGCAGTGACTGAGGGAAATGGGATGCAGTGACTGAGTGAAATGGGATGCAGTGACTGAGTGAAATGGGATGCAGTGACTGAGGGAAATGGGATGCAGTGACCAAGTGAACTGAGATGCAGTGACTGAGCGAAATCGGATGCAGTATTTGTGGGAAGTAGGATGCAATCACTGATTGAAGTGAGATGCAGAGCCTGAGGGAAGGGAGATGCTGTGTCTATGGGAAATGGGATACAGTGAGTGTCGGAAATTGAATGCAGCGCCTGTGAGATACGGGAACCAGTGACGAATGGAAATGGGATGCAGTGACTGAGGGAAATGGGATGCAGTGACTGAATGAGATGGGATGCAGTGTCTGAGTGAGATGGGATGCAGTGTCTGATTGAAATGGGATGCAGTTAATGAGTGAAATGAGATGCAGTGACTGATGGAAATTGGATGCAGTGACTGTGGGACATGGGATTCAGTGACTGAGGTCCTGGGAAGGAGTGACTGAGTTAATAGGGATGCAGTGCCCGAGCCGGCTTGGAGTACAGTGACTGAGGGAAATGGGATACAGTGGCTGAGAGAAATGGGATGCACTGTCTTAGTGAAATGGGATGCAGTGGCTGAGTGAAATGGGATGCAGTAACTGGTGGAAATGGGATGCAGTGACTGATCGAAATGGGATGCGGTGACTGAGGTGAGGGAGTTGCAGTGATGGAGTGAATTGGGATGCAGTGACTGAGTGAAATGTGATGCAGTGACTGAGTGAAATGGGTGGCAGTGACTGAGCGAAATGGGTGGCAGTGACTGAGTGAAATGGGTTGCAGTGACTGAGTGAAATGGGATGCATTGACTGAGTTAAATGGGCTGCAGTGACTGAGGGAAATGGGTTGCATTGACTGAGGGAAATGGGATGCAGTGACTGCGGGAAATGGGATGCAGTGACTGAGTGAAATGAGATGCAGTGACTGAGGGAAAGGAGTCGCTGTGATTCTGGGAAATGGGATGCAGTGAGTGTCGGAAATTGAATGCAGCGCCTGTGAGATACGGGAAACAGTGACTGATGGAAATGGAATGCAGTGACTATGGTGAAGGAGATCCAGTGACAAAGTGAAATGTGATGCAGTGACTGAGTAAAATGTGATGCAGTGACTGAGTGAAATGGGATGCAGTGACTGAGTGAAATGGGATGCAGTGACTGAGGGAAATGGGATGCAGTGACTGAGGGAAATGGGATGCAGTGTCTGTGGGAAATGGGATGCTGCGACTGAGGGAAATGGGATGGAGTGACTGACGGAAATGGGATGCAGTGACTGAGCGAAATGGGTTGCAGTGACTGAGTGAAATGGGATGCAGTGACTGTGTGAAATGGGATGCAGTGACTGAGTGAAATGGGATGCACTGACTGAGGGAAATGGGATGCAGTGACTGAGTGAAATGAGATGCAGTGACTGAGCGAAATCGGATGCAGTATTTGTGGGAAGTAGGATGCAATCACTGATTGAAGTGAGATGCAGAGTCTGAGGGAAGGGAGATGCTGTGTCTATGGGAAATGGGATACAGTGAGTGTCGGAAATTGAATGCAGCGCCTGTGAGATACGGGAACCAGTGACGAATGGAAATGGGATGCAGTGACTGAGGGAAATGGGATGCAGTGTCTGATTGAAATGGGTTGCAGTTAATGAGTGAAATGAGATGCAGTGACTGATGGAAATTGGATGCAGTGACTGTGGGACATGGGATTCAGTGACTGAGGTCCTGGGAAGGAGTGACTGAGTTAATAGGGATGCAGTGCCCGAGCCGGCTTGGAGTACAGTGACTGAGGGAAATGGGATACAGTGGCTGAGAGAAATGGGATGCACTGTCTTAGTGAAATGGGATGCACTGTCTTAGTGAAATGGGTTGCAGTGGCTGAGTGAAATGGGATGCAGTAACTGGTGGAAATGGGATGCAGTGACTGATCGAAATGGGATGCGGTGACTGAGGTGAGGGAGTTGCAGTGATGGAGTGAATTGGGATGCAGTGACTGAGTGAAATGTGATGCAGTGACTGAGTGAAATGTGATGCAGTGACTGAGTGAAATGGGATGCAGTGACTGAGCGAAATGGGTGGCAGTGACGAGTGAAATGGGTTGCAGTGACTGAGTGAAATGGGATGCATTGACTGAGGAAAATGGGATGCAGTGACTGAGGGAAATGGGATGCAGTGACTGAGTGAAATGAGATGCAGTGACTGAGGGAAAGGAGATGCTGTGACGATGGGAAATGGGATGCAGTGAGTGTGGGAAATTGAATGCAGTGTCTGTGAGTTAAGGGAAACAGTGACTCATGGAAATGGGATGCAGTGACTATGGTGAAGGAGATGCAGTGATTGAGTGAAATGGGATGCAGTGACTGAGTAAAATACAATGCAGTGACTGAGTGAAATGTGATGCAGTGACTGCGTGAAATGGGATGCAGTGACTGTGATGAAAGAGATGCAGTGACTGAGGGAAATGGGATACAGTGATTGAGTGAAATGGGAAGCAGTGACTCAGTGAAATGGGAAGCAGTGACTGAGGGACCTGGGAAGCAGTGACTGAGGGACCTGGGAAGCAGTGACTGAGGGACCTGGGAAGCAGTGACTGAGGGACATAGGAAGCAGTGACTGAGGGACATGGGATGCAGTGACTGAGGGAAATCGGATGCCGTGATTGAGGGAAATGGGATGCAGTGACTGAGTGAAAGGAGATGCCCTGACTGATGGAAATGTGATGCAGTGACAGAGTGACATGAGCTGCAGTGACAGAGGTACTGGGAAGGAGTGACTGAGTTAATAGGGAATCAGTGCCCGAGCGGGCTTGGGGTGCAGTGACTGAGGGAAATGGGATACAGTCCCTGACCGAAAAGGGACGCACTGACTGAGTGAAATGGGATGCAGTGACTGAAGGACATGGGATGCAGTGACTGAGGGACATGAGATGCAGTGACTGAGAGCCATGGGATGCAGTGACACACGGACATGGGATGCAGTGACTGAGGGACATGGGATACAGTCCCTGACCGAAAAGGGACGCACTGACTGAGTGAAATGGGATGCAGTGACTGAAGGACATGGGATGCAGTGACTGAGGGACATGAGATGCAGTGACTGAGAGCCATGGGATGCAGTGACACACGGACATGGGATGCAGTGACTGAGGGACATGGGATGCAGTGACTGAGGGAAATGGGATGCAGTATTTGTAGGAAGGAGGATGCAATCACTGAGTGAAATGCGATGCAGAGACTGAGGGAAAGGAGATGCTGTGAATATGGGAAATGGGATGCAGTGAGTGTGGGAAATTGAATGCATTGTCTGTGAGATACGGGAAATAGTGACTGATGGAAATGGGATGCAGTGACTGTGGTGAAGGAGATGCAGTGATTGAGTGAAATGGGATGCAGTGACTGAGTGAAATGTGATGCAGTGACTGCTTGAAATGTGATGCAGTGACTGCTTGAAATGGGATGCAGTGACTGAGGGAAATGGGATGCAGTGACTGAGCGAAATCGGATGCAGTGACTGAGTGAAATGGGATGCACTGACCGAGTGAAATGAGCTGCAGTGACTGACGGAAATGGGATGCTGTGACTGAGGGAAATGGGGTGCAGTATTTGTGGGAAGAAGGATGCAATCACTGAGTGAAATGAGATGATGAGACTGAGGGCAAGGAGATGCTGTGACTATGGGAAATGGGATGCACTGAGTGTGGGAAATTGAATGCAGCGTGTGTGAGATACGGGAAACAGTGACTGATGGAAATGGGATGCAGTAACTGTGTTGAAGGAGATGCAGTGACTGAGTGAAATGGGATGCAGTGACTGCGTGAAATGCGATGCAGTGACTGAGTGAAATGTGATTCAGTCACTGAGTGAATTGGGATGCATCACTGAGTGAAATGGGATGCAGTGACTGATGGAAATTGGATGCAGTGACTAAGGTACTGGGAAGGAGTGACTGAGTGAAATGCGATGCAGTGACTGAGTGAAATGAGATGCACTGACTGATGGAAATTGGATGCAGTGACAGAGCGACATGAGCTGCAGTGACTGAGTGAAATGAGAAGCTTAGAATGCACTGTCTGTGCGATCCGAAAACAGTGACTGATGGAAATGGGATGCAGTGACTGCGTGAAATGCGATGCAGCGACTGCGTGAAATGCGATGCAGCGACTGCGTGAAATGCGATGCAGCGACTGCGTGAAATGCGATGCAGTGACTGTGGTGAAGGAGATGCAGTGACTGAGGGAAATGGGATGCAGTGACTGAGTAAAATACAATGCAGTGACTGAGTGAAATGTGATGCATTGACTGCGTGAAATGGGATGCAGTGACTGTGGTGAAGGAGATGCAGTGACTGAGGGAAATGGGATACAGTGACTGAGTGAAATGGGATGCAGTGACTGAGTGAAATGGGAAGCAGTGACTGAGGGACATGGGAAGCAGTGACTGAGGGACATGGGAAGCAGTGACTGAGGGACATGGGATGCAGTGACTGAGGGACATGGGATGCAGTGACTGAGGGAAATGGGATGCCGTGACTGAGGGAAATAGGATGCAGTGACTGAGTGAATGGAGATGCACTGTCTGATGGAAATGTGATGCAGTGATAGAGTGACATGAGCTGCAGTGACAGAGGTATTGGGAAGGAGTGACTGAGTTAATAGGGAATCAGTGCCCGAGCAGGCTTGGGGTGCAGTGACTGAGGGAAATGGGATACAGACCCTGACCGAAAAGAGACGCACTGACTGAGTGAAATGGGATGCAGTGACTGAAGGACATGGGATGCAGTGACTGAGGGACATGAGATGCAGTGACTGAGAGCCATGGGATGCAGTGACACATGGACATGGGATGCAGTGACTGAGGGAAATGGGATGCAGTATTTGTAGGAAGGAGGATGCAATCACTGAGTGAAATGCGATGCAGAGACTGAGGGAAAGGAGATGCTGTGAATATGGGAAATGGGATGCAGTGAGTGTGGGAAATTGAATGCATCGTCTGTGAGATACGGGAAATATTGACTGATGGAAATGTGATGCAGTGACTGTGTTAAAGGAGATGCAGTGATTGAGTGAAATGGGATGCAGTGACTGAGTGAAATGTGATGCAGTGACTGCTTGAAATGGGATGCAGTGACTGAGGGAAATTGGATGCAGTGACTGAGGGAAATCGGATGCAGTGACTGAGTGAAATGAGATGCACTGACTGAGTGAAATGAGCTGCAGTGACTGACGGAAATGGGATGCTGTGACTGAGGGAAATGGGGTGCAGTATTTGTGGGAAGAAGGATGCAATCACTGAGTGAAATGAGATGATGAGACTGAGGGCAAGGAGATGCTGTGACTATGGGAAATGGGATGCACTGAGTGTGGGAAATTGAATGCAGCGTGTGTGAGATACGGGAAACAGTGACTGATGGAAATGGGATGCAGTAACTGTGTTGAAGGAGATGCAGTGACTGAGTGAAATGGGATGCAGTGACTGAGTGAAATGGGATGCAGTGACTGCGTGAAATGCGATGCAGTGACTGCTTGAAATGCGATGCAGTGACTGCTTGAAATGGGATGCAGTGACTGAGGGAAATCGGATGCAGTGACTGAGGAAAATCGGATGCAGTGACTGAGGGAAATCGGATGCAGTGACTGAGTGAAATGAGATGCAGTGACTGAGGGAAAGGAGTCGCTGTGATTCTGGGAAATGGGATGCAGTGAGTGTCGGAAATTGAATGCAGCGCCTGTGAGATACGGGAAACAGTGACTGATGGAAATGGAATGCAGTGACTATGGTGAAGGAGATCCAGTGACAAAGTGAAATGGGATGCAGTGACTGTGTGAAATGGGATGCAGTGACTGAGTGAAATGGGATGCACTGACTGAGGGAAATGGGATGCAGTGACTGAGTGAAATGAGATGCAGTGACTGAGCGAAATCGGATGCAGTATTTGTGGGAAGTAGGATGCAATCACTGATTGAAGTGAGATGCAGAGTCTGAGGGAAGGGAGATGCTGTGTCTATGGGAAATGGGATACAGTTAGTGTCGGAAATTGAATGCAGCGCCTGTGAGATACGGGAACCAGTGACGAATGGAAATGGGATGCAGTGACTGAGGGAAATGGGATGCAGTGACTGAATGAGATGGGATGCAGTGTCTGAGTGAGATGGGATGCAGTGTCTGATTGAAATGGGTTGCAGTTAATGAGTGAAATGAGATGCAGTGACTGATGGAAATTGGATGCAGTGACTGTGGGACATGGGATTCAGTGACTGAGGTCCTGGGAAGGAGTGACTGAGTTAATAGGGATGCAGTGCCCGAGCCGGCTTGGAGTACAGTGACTGAGGGAAATGGGATACAGTGGCTGAGAGAAATGGGATGCACTGTCTTAGTGAAATGGGATGCACTGTCTTAGTGAAATGGGATGCAGTGGCTGAGTGAAATGGGATGCAGTAACTGGTGGAAATGGGATGCAGTGACTGATCGAAATGGGATGCGGTGACTGAGGTGAGGGAGTTGCAGTGATGGAGTGAATTGGGATGCAGTGACTGAGTGAAATGTGATGCAGTGACTGAGTGAAATGTGATGCAGTGACTGAGTGAAATGGGATGCAGTGACTGAGCGAAATGGGTGGCAGTGACGAGTGAAATGGGTTGCAGTGACTGAGTGAAATGGGATGCATTGACTGAGGAAAATGGGATGCAGTGACTGAGGGAAATGGGATGCAGTGACTGAGTGAAATGAGATGCAGTGACTGAGGGAAAGGAGATGCTGTGACGATGGGAAATGGGATGCAGTGAGTGTGGGAAATTGAATGCAGTGTCTGTGAGTTAAGGGAAACAGTGACTCATGGAAATGGGATGCAGTGACTATGGTGAAGGAGATGCAGTGATTGAGTGAAATGGGATGCAGTGACTGAGTAAAATACAATGCAGTGACTGAGTGAAATGTGATGCAGTGACTGCGTGAAATGGGATGCAGTGACTGTGATGAAAGAGATGCAGTGACTGAGGGAAATGGGATACAGTGATTGAGTGAAATGGGAAGCAGTGACTCAGTGAAATGGGAAGCAGTGACTGAGGGACCTGGGAAGCAGTGACTGAGGGACCTGGGAAGCAGTGACTGAGGGACATGGGAAGCAGTGACTGAGGGACATGGGATGCAGTGACTGAGGGAAATCGGATGCCGTGATTGAGGGAAATGGGATGCAGTGACTGAGTGAAAGGAGATGCCCTGACTGATGGAAATGTGATGCAGTGACAGAGTGACATGAGCTGCAGTGACAGAGGTACTGGGAAGGAGTGACTGAGTTAATAGGGAATCAGTGCCCGAGCGGGCTTGGGGTGCAGTGACTGAGGGAAATGGGATACAGTCCCTGACCGAAAAGGGACGCACTGACTGAGTGAAATGGGATGCAGTGACTGAAGGACATGGGATGCAGTGACTGAGGGACATGAGATGCAGTGACTGAGAGCCATGGGATGCAGTGACACACGGACATGGGATGCAGTGACTGAGGGACATGGGATACAGTCCCTGACCGAAAAGGGACGCACTGACTGAGTGAAATGGGATGCAGTGACTGAAGGACATGGGATGCAGTGACTGAGGGACATGAGATGCAGTGACTGAGAGCCATGGGATGCAGTGACACACGGACATGGGATGCAGTGACTGAGGGACATGGGATGCAGTGACTGAGGGACATGGGATGCAGTGACTGAGGGAAATGGGATGCAGTATTTGTAGGAAGGAGGATGCAATCACTGAGTGAAATGCGATGCAGAGACTGAGGGAAAGGAGATGCTGTGAATATGGGAAATGGGATGCAGTGAGTGTGGGAAATTGAATGCATCGTCTGTGAGATACGGGAAATAGTGACTGATGGAAATGGGATGCAGTGACTGTGGTGAAGGAGATGCAGTGATTGAGTGAAATGGGATGCAGTGACTGAGTGAAATGTGATGCAGTGACTGCTTGAAATGTGATGCAGTGACTGCTTGAAATGGGATGCAGTGACTGAGGGAAATGGGATGCAGTGACTGAGCGAAATCGGATGCAGTGACTGAGTGAAATGGGATGCACTGACCGAGTGAAATGAGCTGCAGTGACTGACGGAAATGGGATGCTGTGACTGAGGGAAATGGGGTGCAGTATTTGTGGGAAGAAGGATGCAATCACTGAGTGAAATGAGATGATGAGACTGAGGGCAAGGAGATGCTGTGACTATGGGAAATGGGATGCACTGAGTGTGGGAAATTGAATGCAGCGTGTGTGAGATACGGGAAACAGTGACTGATGGAAATGGGATGCAGTAACTGTGTTGAAGGAGATGCAGTGACTGAGTGAAATGGGATGCAGTGACTGCGTGAAATGCGATGCAGTGACTGAGTGAAATGTGATTCAGTCACTGAGTGAATTGGGATGCATCACTGAGTGAAATGGGATGCAGTGACTGATGGAAATTGGATGCAGTGACTAAGGTACTGGGAAGGAGTGACTGAGTGAAATGCGATGCAGTGACTGAGTGAAATGAGATGCACTGACTGATGGAAATTGGATGCAGTGACAGAGCGACATGAGCTGCAGTGACTGAGTGAAATGAGAAGCTTAGAATGCACTGTCTGTGCGATCCGAAAACAGTGACTGATGGAAATGGGATGCAGTGACTGCGTGAAATGCGATGCAGCGACTGCGTGAAATGCGATGCAGTGACTGCGTGAAATGCGATGCAGTGACTGCGTGAAATGCGATGCAGTGACTGCGTGAAATGCGATGCAGTGACTGTGGTGAAGGAGATGCAGTGACTGAGGGAAATGGGATGCAGTGACTGAGTAAAATACAATGCAGTGACTGAGTGAAATGTGATGCATTGACTGCGTGAAATGGGATGCAGTGACTGTGGTGAAGGAGATGCAGTGACTGAGGGAAATGGGATACAGTGACTGAGTGAAATGGGATGCAGTGACTGAGTGAAATGGGAAGCAGTGACTGAGGGACATGGGAAGCAGTGACTGAGGGACATGGGAAGCAGTGACTGAGGGACATGGGAAGCAGTGACTGAGGGACATGGGAAGCAGTGACTGAGGGACATGGGATGCAGTGACTGAGGGAAATGGGATGCCGTGACTGAGGGAAATAGGATGCAGTGACTGAGTGAATGGAGATGCACTGTCTGATGGAAATGTGATGCAGTGATAGAGTGACATGAGCTGCAGTGACAGAGGTATTGGGAAGGAGTGACTGAGTTAATAGGGAATCAGTGCCCGAGCAGGCTTGGGGTGCAGTGACTGAGGGAAATGGGATACAGACCCTGACCGAAAAGAGACGCACTGACTGAGTGAAATGGGATGCAGTGACTGAAGGACATGGGATGCAGTGACTGAGGGACATGAGATGCAGTGACTGAGAGCCATGGGATGCAGTGACACATGGACATGGGATGCAGTGACTGAGGGAAATGGGATGCAGTATTTGTAGGAAGGAGGATGCAATCACTGAGTGAAATGCGATGCAGAGACTGAGGGAAAGGAGATGCTGTGAATATGGGAAATGGGATGCAGTGAGTGTGGGAAATTGAATGCATCGTCTGTGAGATACGGGAAATATTGACTGATGGAAATGTGATGCAGTGACTGTGTTAAAGGAGATGCAGTGATTGAGTGAAATGGGATGCAGTGACTGAGTGAAATGTGATGCAGTGACTGCTTGAAATGGGATGCAGTGACTGAGGGAAATTGGATGCAGTGACTGAGGGAAATCGGATGCAGTGACTGAGTGAAATGAGATGCACTGACTGAGTGAAATGAGCTGCAGTGACTGACGGAAATGGGATGCTGTGACTGAGGGAAATGGGGTGCAGTATTTGTGGGAAGAAGGATGCAATCACTGAGTGAAATGAGATGATGAGACTGAGGGCAAGGAGATGCTGTGACTATGGGAAATGGGATGCACTGAGTGTGGGAAATTGAATGCAGCGTGTGTGAGATACGGGAAACAGTGACTGATGGAAATGGGATGCAGTAACTGTGTTGAAGGAGATGCAGTGACTGAGTGAAATGGGATGCAGTGACTGAGTGAAATGGGATGCAGTGACTGAGTGAAATGGGATGCAGTGACTGCGTGAAATGCGATGCAGTGACTGCGTGAAATGCGATGCAGTGACTGCGTGAAATGCGATGCAGTGACTGCTTGAAATGCGATGCAGTGACTGCTTGAAATGGGATGCAGTGACTGAGGGAAATCGGATGCAGTGACTGAGGAAAATCGGATGCAGTGACTGAGGGAAATCGGATGCAGTGACTGAGTGAAATGAGATGCAGTGACTGAGGGAAAGGAGTCGCTGTGATTCTGGGAAATGGGATGCAGTGAGTGTCGGAAATTGAATGCAGCGCCTGTGAGATACGGGAAACAGTGACTGATGGAAATGGAATGCAGTGACTATGGTGAAGGAGATCCAGTGACAAAGTGAAATGGGATGCAGTGACTGAGTAAAATGTGATGCAGTGACTGAGTAAAATGTGATGCAGTGACTGAGTGAAATGGGATGCAGTGACTGAGGGAAATGGGATGCAGTGACTGAGGGAAATGGGATGCAGTGACTTAAGGAAAGGAAATGCAGTGTCTGTGGGAAATGGGATGCTGCGACTGACGGAAATGGGATGGAGTGACTGACGGAAATGGGATGCAGTGACTGAGCGAAATGGGTTGCAGTGACTGAGTGAAATGGGTTGCAGTGACTGAGTGAAATGGGATGCAGTGACTGAGGGAAATGGGATGCAGTGACTGAGTGAAATGGGATGCAGTGACTGAGTGAAATGAGATGCAGTGACTGAGGGAAATGGGATGCAGTGACTGAGGGAAATGGGATGCAGTGACCAAGTGAACTGAGATGCAGTGACTGAGCGAAATCGGATGCAGTATTTGTGGGAAGTAGGATGCAATCACTGATTGAAGTGAGATGCAGAGCCTGAGGGAAGGGAGATGCTGTGTCTATGGGAAATGGGATACAGTGAGTGTCGGAAATTGAATGCAGCGCCTGTGAGATACGGGAACCAGTGACGAATGGAAATGGGATGCAGTGACTGAGGGAAATGGGATGCAGTGACTGAATGAGATGGGATGCAGTGTCTGAGTGAGATGGGATGCAGTGTCTGATTGAAATGGGATGCAGTTAATGAGTGAAATGAGATGCAGTGACTGATGGAAATTGGATGCAGTGACTGTGGGACATGGGATTCAGTGACTGAGGTCCTGGGAAGGAGTGACTGAGTTAATAGGGATGCAGTGCCCGAGCCGGCTTGGAGTACAGTGACTGAGGGAAATGGGATACAGTGGCTGAGAGAAATGGGATGCACTGTCTTAGTGAAATGGGATGCAGTGGCTGAGTGAAATGGGATGCAGTAACTGGTGGAAATGGGATGCAGTGACTGATCGAAATGGGATGCGGTGACTGAGGTGAGGGAGTTGCAGTGATGGAGTGAATTGGGATGCAGTGACTGAGTGAAATGTGATGCAGTGACTGAGTGAAATGGGTGGCAGTGACTGAGCGAAATGGGTGGCAGTGACTGAGTGAAATGGGTTGCAGTGACTGAGTGAAATGGGATGCATTGACTGAGGAAAATGGGATGCAGTGACTGAGGGAAATGGGATGCAGTGACTGAGTGAAATGAGATGCAGTGACTGAGGGAAAGGAGATGCTTGACGATTGGAAATGGGATGCAGTGAGTGTGGGAAATTGAATGCAGTGTCTGTGAGATAAGGGAAACAGTGACTCATGGAAATGGGATGCAGTGACTATGGTGAAGGAGATGCAGTGATTGAGTGAAATGGGATGCAGTGACTGAGTAAAATACAATGCAGTGACTGAGTGAAATGTGATGCAGTGACTGCGTGAAATGGGATGCAGTGACTGTGATGAAAGAGATGCAGTGACTGAGGGAAATGGGATACAGTGATTGAGTGAAATGGGAAGCAGTGACTGAGGGACATGGGAAGCAGTGACTGAGGGACATGGGAAGCAGTGACTGAGGGACATGGGAAGCAGTGACTGAGGGACATGGGAAGCAGTGACTGAGGGACATGGGAAGCAGTGACTGAGGGACATGGGATGCCATGATTGAGGGAAATGGGATGCAGTGACTGAGTGAAAGGAGATGCACTGACTGATGGAAATGTGATGCAGTGACAGAGTGACATGAGCTGCAGTGACAGAGGTACTGGGAAGGAGTGACTGAGTTAATAGGGAATCAGTGCCCGAGCGGGCTTGGGGTGCAGTGACTGAGGGAAATGGGATACAGTCCCTGACCGAAAAGGGACGCACTGACTGAGTGAAATGGGATGCAGTGACTGAAGGACATGGGATGCAGTGACTGAGGGACATGAGATGCAGTGACTGAGAGCCATGGGATGCAGTGACACACGGACATGGGATGCAGTGACTGAGGGACATGGGATGCAGTGACTGAGGGAAATGGGATGCAGTATTTGTAGGAAGGAGGATGCAATCACTGAGTGAAATGCGATGCAGAGACTGAGGGAAAGGAGATGCTGTGAATATGGGAAATGGGATGCAGTGAGTGTGGGAAATTGAATGCATCGTCTGTGAGATACGGGAAATAGTGACTGATGGAAATGGGATGCAGTGACTGTGGTGAAGGAGATGCAGTGATTGAGTGAAATGGGATGCAGTGACTGAGTGAAATGTGATGCAGTGACTGCTTGAAATGTGATGCAGTGACTGCGGGAAATGGGATGCAGTGACTGAGCGAAATCGGATGCAGTGACTGAGTGAAATGGGATGCAGTGACTGAGTGAAATGGGATGCACTGACCGAGTGAAATGAGCTGCAGTGACTGACGGAAATGGGATGCTGTGACTGAGGGAAATGGGGTGCAGTATTTGTGGGAAGAAGGATGCAATCACTGAGTGAAATGAGATGATGAGACTGAGGGCAAGGAGAAGCTGTGACTATGGGATATGGGATGCACTGAGTGTGGGAAATTGAATGCAGCGTGTGTGAGATACGGGAAACAGTGACTGATGGAAATGGGATGCAGTAACTGTGTTGAAGGAGATGCAGTGACTGAGTGAAATGGGATGCAGTGACTGCGTGAAATGCGATGCAGTGACTGCTTGAAATGCGATGCAGTGACTGCTTGAAATGGGATGCAGTGACTGCTTGAAATGGGATGCAGTGACTGCTTGAAATGGGATGCAGTGACTGAGGGAAATCGGATGCAGTGACTGAGGAAAATCGGATGCAGTGACTGAGTGAAATGGGATGCAGTGACTGAGTGAAATGGGATGCAGTGACTGCGTGAAATGCGATGCAGTGACTGAGTGAAATGTGATTCAGTCACTGAGTGAATTGGGATGCATCACTGAGTGAAATGGGATGCAGTCACTGATGGAAATTGGATGCAGTGACTGAGGTTCTGGGAAGGAATGACTGAGTGAAATGCGATGCAGTGACTGAGTGAAATGAGATGCACTGACTGATGGAAATTGGATGCAGTGACAGAGCGACATGAGCTGCAGTGACTGAGTGAAATGAGAAGCTTAGAATGCACTGTCTGTGAGATACGAAAACAGTGACTGATGGAAATGGGATGCAGTGACTGTGGTGAAGGAGATGCAGTGATTGAGTGAAATGGGATGCAGTGACTGAGTGAAATGTGATGCAGTGACTGCTTGAAATGGGATGCAGTGACTGCGTGAAATGGGATGCAGTGACTGAGCGAAATCGGATGCAGTGACTGAGTGAAATGGGATGCACTGACCGAGTGAAATGAGCTGCAGTGACTGACGGAAATGGGATGCTGTGACTGAGGGAAATGGGGTGCAGTATTTGTGGGAAGAAGGATGCAATCACTGAGTGAAATGAGATGATGAGACTGAGGGCAAGGAGATGCTGTGACTATGGGAAATGGGATGCACTGAGTGTGGGAAATTGAATGCAGCGTGTGTGAGATACGGGAAACAGTGACTGATGGAAATGGGATGCAGTAACTGTGTTGAAGGAGATGCAGTGACTGCGTGAAATGCGATGCAGTGACTGCGTGAAATGGGATGCAGTGACGACGTGAAACGGGATCCAGTGACGACGTGAAATGGGACGCAGTGACTGAGTGTAATGTGATTTAGTCACTGAGTGAAATGTGATTCCGTCACTGAGTGAAATATGATGCACTCACTGAGTGTACTGTGATTCAGTCACTGAGTGAAATATGATGCACTCACTGAGTGTACTGTGATTCAGTCACTGAGTGAACTGTGATGCAGTTACTGAGTGAAATGGGGTGCAGTGGCTGAATGAAATGAGATGCAGTGACTGAGTGAAATGGGCTGCAGTGACTGCGTTAAATGGGCTGCAGTGACTGCGTTAAATGGGCTGCAGTGACTGCGTGAAATGGGCTGCAGTGACTGAGAGAAATGGGCTGCAGTCACTGAGTGAAATCGGTTGCTGTCTGAGTGAAATGTGATGCATCACTGAGTTGAATGGGATGCAGGGACTGAGTGAAATGAGATGCACTGACTGAGGGAAAAGGGATTCAGTATTTTTCGGAAGTAGGATGCAATCACTGAGTGAAATGCGATGCAGAGACTGAGGGAAAGGAGATGCTGTGTCTATGGAAAATGGTATGCAGTGAGTGTGGGAAATTGAAAGCAGCGTCTGTGAGATACGGGGAACAGTGAGTGATGAAAATGTGATGCAGTGACTGTGGTGAAGGAGATGCAGTGATTGAGTGAAATGGGATGCAGTGACTGAGTGAAATGCGGTGCAGTGACTGCGTGAAATGCGGTGCAGTGACTGCGTGAAAAGCGGTGCAGTGACTGCGTGAAATGGGATGCAGTGACAGATGGAAATGGGATGCAGTGACAGATGGAAATGGGATGCAGTGACTGAGTGAAATGGGATGAAGTGACTGAGTGAAATGGGATGAAGTGACTGAGTGAAATGGGATGAAGTGACTGAGTGAAATGGGATGAAGTGACTGAGTGAAATGGGATGAAGTGACTGAGTGAAATGCGATGCAGTGACTGATGAAATGCGATGCAGTGACTGAGTGAAATGTGATGCAGTGAATGAGTGAAATGAGATGCACTGACTGATGGAAATTGGATGCAGTGACAGAGTGACATGAGCTGCAGTGACTGAGTGAAATGAGATGCATTGTTTGATGGAAGTATGATGCAGTAACTGACGGAAATGAGATGCAGTGACTGAGGGAAATGGGATGCAATGACTGAGGGAAATGGGATGCAGTGACCGAGTGAAATGAGATGCAGTGACTGAGCGAAATGGGATGCAGTGACTCAGTGAAATGTGATTCAGACACTGAGTGAAATGTGATTCCGTCACTGAGTGAAATATGATGCACTCACTGAGTGTACTGTGATTCAGTCACTGAGTGAACTGTGATGCAGTCACTGAGTGAAATGGGATGCAATGGCTGAGTGAAATGAGATGCAGTGACTGAGGGACATGGGATGCAGTGACTGAGGGACATGGGATGCAGTGACTGAGGGACATGGGATGCAGTGACTGAGGGACATGGGATGCAGTGACTGAGGGACATGGGATGCCGTGACTGAGGGAAATGGGATGCAGTGAATGAGGGACATGGGATGCAGTGACACATGGACATGGGATGCAGTGACCTGAGGGAATTAGGATGCAGTGACTGAGTGAAATGAGATGCATTGTTTGATGGAAATATGATGCAGTAACTGACGGAAATGAGATGCAGTGACTGAGGGAAATGGGATGCAGTGACCGAGTGAAATGAGATGCAGTGACTGAGCAAAATGGGATGCGCTATTTTTGCGAAGGAGGATGCAATCATTGATTGAAATGAGATGCAGAGACTGTGGGAAAGGAGATGCTGTGACGGTGGCAAATGGGATGCAGTGACTCAGTGAAATGTGATTCAGTCACTGAGTGAAATGTGATTCCGTCACTGAGTGAAATATGATGCACTCACTGAGTGTACTGTGATTCAGTCACTGAGTGAACTGTGATGCAGTCACTGAGTGAACTGTGATGCAGTCACTGAGTGAAATGGGATGCAGTGACTGAGTGAAATGGGATGCAGTGACTGAGGGAAATGGGATGCAGTGACTGAGGGAAATGGGATGCAGTGACTGAGTGAAATGGGATGCAGTGACAGAGTGACATGAGCTGCAGTGTCTGATGGAAATGTGATGCAGTACCTGAGGGACATGGGATGCAGTGACTGAGGTAGTGGGAATGAGTGACTGAGTTCATGGGGATGCAGTGCCCGAGCGGACTTGGGGTGCAGTGAGTGAGGGAGATGGGATACAGTGCCTTAGTGAAATGAGATGCAGTGACTGAGGGAAATGGGATGCAGTGACTGAGTGAAATGAGATGCAGTGACTAAGGGAAATGGGATGCAGTGACTGAGTGACATGGGATGCAGTGACTGAGGGACATGGGAAGCACTGACTGAGGGAAATGGAATGCAGTGACTATGGTGAAGGAGATGCAGTGACTGAGTGAAATGGGATGCAGTGACTGTGTGAAATGTGATGCAGTGTCTGAGTGAAATGGGATGCAGTGACTGAGTGAAATGGGATGCAGTGACTGAGTGAAATGGGATGCAGTATTTGAGTGAAATGGGATGCAGTCTCTGAGTGAAATGGGATGCAGTCTCTGAGCGAAAGGTGTTGCAGTCACTGAGTGAAATGGGATGCAGTCTCTGAGTGAAATGGGATGCAGTCTCTGAGCAAAATGTGTTGCAGTCACTGACTGAAATTGGACGCATCACTGAGTGAAATGGGACGCAATGACTGAGGGAAATGGGATGCAGTGACTTAGTGAAATGGGATGCAGTCTCTGAGTGAAATGGAATGCAGTCTCTGAGTGAAATGGGATGCAGTCTCTGAGCGAAATGTGTTGCAGTCACTGAGTGAAATGGGATGCAGTCTCTGAGCGAAATGTGTTGCAGTCACTGACTGAAATTGGACGCATCACTGACTGAAATGGGACGCAGTGACTGAGGGAAATGGGATGCAATCACTGAGTGAATTGCGATGCAGAGACTGAGGGAAAGGAGATGCTGTGATGATGGGAAATGGGATGCAGTGAGTGTGGGAAATTGAACGCTGTGTCTGTGAGATAAGGGAAACAGTGACTGATGAAAATGGGATGCAGTGACTATGGTGAAGGAGATGCAGTGATTGAGTTTAATGGGATGCAGTGACTGAGTAAAATACGATGCAGTGACTGAGTGAAATGTGATGCAGTGACTGCGTGAAATGGGATGCAGTGACTGTGGTGAAGGAGATGCAGTGACTGAGGGAAATGGGATACAGTGACTGAGTGAAATGGGATGCAGTGATTGAGTGAAATGGGATGCAGTGAGTGAGTGAAATGGGATGCAGTGACTGAGGGACCTGGGAAGCAGCGACTGAGGGACCTGGGAAGCAGCGACTGAGGGACATGGGATGCAGTGACTGAGGGAAATGGGATGCAGTGACTGAGGGAAATGGGATGCAGTGACTGACTGAAATGAGATGCAGTGTCTGATGGAAATGTGATACAGAGACAGAGTGACATGAGCTGCAGTGACAGAGGTACTGGGAAGGAGTGACTGAGTTAACAGGGAATCAGTGCCCGAGCGGGCTTGGGGTGCAGTGACTGAGGGAAATGGGGTACAGTGCCTGACCGAAAAGGGACGCACTGACTGAGTGACATGGGATGCAGTGACTGAGTGACATGGGATGCAGTGACACACGGACATGGGATGCAGTGACTGAGGGAATTGGGATGCACTGACTGAGGGAAATGTGATGCACTGACTGAGTGAAATGTGATTCAGTGACTGAGTGAAATGTGATGCAGTGACTGCTTGAAATGGGATGCACTGACTGAGGGCAATGGGATGCAGTGACTGAGTTAAATGGGATGCAGTGACTGAGTGAAATGGGATGCAGTGCCTGAGTGAAATGTGATGCTGTGACTGTGGGGAATAGGGTGTGGTGACTGATGGAAATTGATTCACCGTCTCACTTGAATAGGATTCACTGTCTCCGTTAAATGGGATGCAGTGACTGAGGGACAGGAGGTGCCGTGATTGAGGGAAAGGAGATGCAGTGACTGACCGAAATGGGAGGGAGTGACTGACTGAAATGGGATGCAGTGACTTAACGAAATGAGATGCAGTGACTGAGTGAAATGTGATGCAGTCACTGAGTGAAATAGGATGCAGTCACTGAGTGAAATGGGATGCAGTGACTGACTGAAAAGCGATGCAGTGTCTGAGTGAAAAGGGATGCAGTGACCGAAGGTAATGTGATGCAGTGACTGAGTGTAATGGGATGCAGTGACTGAGTGAAATGGGATGCAGTCACTGAGTGAAATGGGATGCAGTCACTGAGTGAAATGGGATGCAGTCACTGAGTGAAATGGGATGCAGTCACTGAGTGAAATGGGGTGCACTCACTGAGTGAAATGGGATGCAGTCACTGAGTGAAATGACATGCAGTGACTGAGGGAAATGACATGCAGTGACTGAGGGTAATGAGACGCAGTGACTGAGTGAAATGGGATGCAGTGACTGAGTGAAATGGGATGCAGTGACTGAGTGAAATGGGATGCAGTGACTGAGTGAAATGGGATGCAGTGACTGACAGCAGTGGGATGCAGTGACTGAGGGAAATCGGATGAAGTGACTGAGTGAAATGGGATGCAGTGACTGACTGAAATGGGAGGTAGTGAGTGACTGAAATGGGAGGCGGTGACTGAGTGAAGTGGGAGGCAGTGACTGAGTGAAGTGGGAGGCTGTGACTGAGTGAAATGTGGTGCCGTGACTATGGGGAATAGGGTGTGGTGACTGATGGAAATTGATTCACTGTCTCATTTGAATAGGATTCACTGTCTCCGTTAAATGTGATGCAGTGACTGAGTGATAATGGGATGCAGTGACTGAGGGAAATGAGATTCAGTGACTGAGGGAAATGAGTTGCAGTGACTGACGGAAATGAGATGCAGTGACTGTGGGGAAATGGGATGCTGTGACTGTGGGAAATGGGATGCTGTGACTGAGGGTAATGGGATGCTGTGACTGAGTGAAATGGGAAGCTGTGACTGAGTGAAATGGGATGCCATGCCGGAGGGCAATGGGATGCAGTGACTGAGTGAAATGGGATGCAGTGACTGAGTTAAATGGGATGTAGTGACTGAGTGAAATGGGATGCAGTGCCTGAGTGAAATGTGATGCTGTGACTGTGGGGAATAGGGTGTGGTGACTGATGGAAATTGATTCACGTCTCACTTGAATAGGATTCACTGTCTCCGTTAAATGGGATGCAGTGACTGAGGGACAGGAGGTGCCGTGACTGAGGGAGAGGAGGTGCCGTGACTGAGGGAAAGGAGATGCAGTGACTGAGGGAAAGGAGATGTAGTGACTGAGGGAAAGGAGATGCAGTGACTGACTGAAATGGGAGGGATTGACTGACTGAAATGGGATGCAGCGACTTAACGAACTGAGATGCAGTGACTGAGCGAAATGAGATGCACTGACTGAGTGAAATGTGATGCAGTGACTGAGTGACATGTGATGCAGTGGCTGAGTGAAATGGGATGCACTGGCTGCGTGAAATAGGATGCACTGGCTGCGTGAAATGGGATGCAGTGACTGAGTGAAGTGGGATGCAGTGACTGAGGGAAATGGGATGCAGTGACTGAGGGAAATGGAATGAAGTGACTGACTGAAAGTGGAATGCAGTGACTGACTGAAATGCGATGCAGTGACACACGGACATGCGATGCAGTGACACACGGACATGGGATGCAGTGACTGAGTGAAATGAGATGCATTGTTTGATGGAAATATGATGCAGTTACTGACGGAAATGAGATGCAGTGACTGAGGGAAATGGGATGCAGTGACTAAGGGAAATGGGATGCAGTGACCGAGTGAAATGAGATGCAGTGACTGAGCAAAATGGGATGCACTATTTTTGGGAAGGAGGATGCAATCACTGATTGAAATGAGATGCAGAGACTGTGGGAAAGGAGATGCTGTGACGATGGGAAATGGGATGCAGTGACTGAGGGAACGGAGATGCAGTGACTGAGGGAACGGAGATGCAGTGACTGAGGGAAAGGAGATGCAGTGACTGAGGGAAAGGAGATGCAGTGACTGAGGGAAAGGAGATGTAGTGACTGAGGTAAAGGAGATGCAGTGACTGAGGGAAAGGAGATGCAGTGACTGACTGAAATGGGAGGGATTGACTGACTGAAATGGGATGCAGCGACTTAACGAACTGAGATGCAGTGACTAAGGGAAATGGGATGCAGTGACTGAGTGACATGGGATGCAGTGACTGAGTGACATGGGATGCAGTGACTGAGGGACATGGGAAGCACTGACTGAGGGAAATGGAATGCAGGGACTATGGTGAAGGAGATGCAGTGACTGAGTGAAATGGGATGCAGTGACTGTGTGAAATGTGATGCAGTGTCTGAGTGAAATGTGATGCAGTGTCTGAGTGAAATGTGATGCAGTGTCTGAGTGAAATGGGATGCAGTGACTGAGTGAAATGGGATGCAGTGACTGAGTGAAATGGGATGCAGTATTTGAGTGAAATGGGATGCAGTCTCTGAGTGAAATGGGATGCAGTCTCTGAGTGAAATGGGATGCAGTCTCTGAGCGAAATGTGTTGCAGTCACTGACTGAAATGGGACGCATCACTGAGTGAAATGGGACGCAGTGACTGAGGGAAATGTGATGCAGTGACTGAGTGAAATGAGATGCCTTGTTTGATGGAAATGTGATGCAGTGACTGAGGGAAATGGGATGCAGTGACTGAGGGAAATGGGATGCAGTGACTGAGGGAAATGGGATGCAGTGACTGAGGGAAATGGGATGCAATCACTGAGTGAATTGCGATGCAGTGACTGAGGGAAAGGAGATGCTGTGATGATGGGAAATGGGATGCAGTGAGTGTGGGAAATTGAATGCTGTGTCTGTGAGATGAGGGAAACAGTGACTGATGAAAATGGGATGCAGTGACTATGGTGAAGGAGATGCAGTGATTGAGTTTAATGGGATGCAGTGACTGAGTAAAATACGATGCAGTGACTGAGTAAAATACGATGCAGTGACTGAGTGAAATGTGATGCAGTGACTGCGTGAAATGGGATGCAGTGACTGTGGTGAAGGAGATGCAGTGACTGAGGGAAATGGGATACAGTGACTGAGTGAAATGGGATGCAGTGATTGAGTGAAATGGGATGCAGTGAGTGAGTGAAATGGGATGCAGTCACTGAGTGAAATGACATGCAGTGACTGAGTGAAATGACATGCAGTGACTGAGGGAAATGACATGCAGTGACTGAGGGTAATGAGACGCAGTGACTGAGTGAAATGGGATGCAGTGACTGAGTGAAATGGGATGCAGTGACTGACAGCAGTGGGATGCAGTGAATGAGGGAAATCGGATGAAGTGACTGAGTGAAATGGGATGCAGTGACTGACTGAAATGGGAGGTAGTGAGTGACTGAAATGGGAGGCGGTGACTGAGTGAAGTGGGAGGCAGTGACTGAGTGAAGTGGGAGGCTGTGACTGAGTGAAATGTGGTGCCGTGACTATGGGGAATAGGGTGTGGTGACTGATGGAAATTGATTCACTGTCTCATTTGAATAGGATTCACTGTCTCCGTTAAATGTGATGCAGTGACTGAGTGATAATGGGATGCAGTGACTGAGGGAAATGAGATGCAGTGACTGAGGGAAATGAGTTGCAGTGACTGACGGAAATGAGATGCAGTGACTGTGGGGAAATGGGATGCTGTGACTGTGGGAAATGGGATGCTGTGACTGAGGGTAATGGGATGCTGTGACTGAGGGTAATGGGATGCTGTGACTGAGTGAAATGGGAAGCTGTGACTGAGTGAAATGGGATGCCATGCCGGAGGGCAATGGGATGCAGTGACTGAGTGAAATGGGATGCAGTGACTGAGTTAAATGGGATGTAGTGACTGAGTGAAATGGGATGCAGTGCCTGAGTGAAATGTGATGCTGTGACTGTGGGGAATAGGGTGTGGTGACTGATGGAAATTGATTCACGTCTCACTTGAATAGGATTCACTGTCTCCGTTAAATGGGATGCAGTGACTGATGGAGAGGAGGTGCCGTGACTGATGGAGAGGAGGTGCCGTGACTGAGGGAAAGGAGATGCAGTGACTGAGGGAAAGGAGATGCAGTGACTGAGGGAAAGGAGATGTTGTGACTGAGGGAAAGGAGATGTAGTGACTGAGGGAAAGGAGATGTAGTGACTGAGGGAAAGGAGATGCAGTGACTGACTGAAATGGGAGGGATTGACTGACTGAAATGGGATGCAGCGACTTAACGAACTGAGATGCAGTGACTGAGCGAAATGAGATGCACTGACTGAGTGAAATGTGATGCAGTGACTGAGTGACATGTGATGCAGTGGCTGAGTGAAATGGGATGCACTGGCTGCGTGAAATAGGATGCACTGGCTGCGTGAAATGGGATGCAGTGACTGAGTGAAGTGGGATGCAGTGACTGAGGGAAATCAGATGCAGTGACTGAGGGAAATGGAATGAAGTGACTGACTGAAAGTGGAATGCAGTGACTGACTGAAATGGGAGGCAGTGACACACGGACATGCGATGCAGTGACACACGGACATGGGATGCAGTGACTGAGTGAAATGAGATGCATTGTTTGATGGAAATATGATGCAGTAACTGACGGAAATGAGATGCAGTGACTGAGGGAAATGGGATGCAGTGACCGAGTGAAATGAGATGCAGTGACTGAGCAAAATGGGATGCACTATTTTTGGGAAGGAGGATGCAATCACTGATTGAAATGAGATGCAGAGACTGTGGGAAAGGAGATGCTGTGACGATGGGAAATGGGATGCAGTGACTGAGGGAACGGAGATGCAGTGACTGAGGGAAAGGAGATGCAGTGACTGAGGGAAAGGAGATGTAGTGACTGAGGTAAAGGAGATGCAGTGACTGAGGGAAAGGAGATGCAGTGACTGACTGAAATGGGAGGGATTGACTGACTGAAATGGGATGCAGCGACTTAACGAACTGAGATGCAGTGACTAAGGGAAATGGGATGCAGTGACTGAGTGACATGGGATGCAGAGACTGAGGGACATGGGAAGCACTGACTGAGGGAAATGGAATGCAGTGACTATGGTGAAGGAGATGCAGCGACTGAGTGAAATGGGATGCAGTGACTGTGTGAAATGTGATGCAGTGTCTGAGTGAAATGTGATGCAGTGACTGAGTGAAATGTGATGCAGTGACTGAGTGAAATGGGATGCAGTGACTGAGTGAAATGGGATGCAGTATTTGAGTGAAATGGGATGCAGTCTCTGAGTGAAATGGGATGCAGTCTCTGAGTGAAATGGGATGCAGTCTCTGAGCGAAATGTGTTGCAGTCACTGACTGAAATTGGACGCATCACTGAGTGAAATGGGACGCAGTGACTGAGGGAAATGTGATGCAGTGACTGAGTGAAATGAGATGCCTTGTTTGATGTAAATGTGATGCAGTGACTGAGGGAAATGGGATGCAGTGACTGAGGGAAATGGGATGCAGTGACTGAGGGAAATGGGATGCAATCACTGAGTGAATTGCGATGCAGTGACTGAGGGAAAGGAGATGCTGTGATGATGGGAAATGGGATGCAGTGAGTGTGGGAAATTGAATGCTGTGTCTGTGAGATGAGGGAAACAGTGACTGATGAAAATGGGATGCAGTGACTATGGTGAAGGAGATGCAGTGATTGAGTTTAATGGGATGCAGTGACTGAGTAAAATACGATGCAGTGACTGAGTAAAATACGATGCAGTGACTGAGTGAAATACGATGCAGTGACTGAGTGAAATGTGATGCAGTGACTGCGTGAAATGGGATGCAGTGACTGTGGTGAAGGAGATGCAGTGACTGAGGGAAATGGGATACAGTGACTGAGTGAAATGGGATGCAGTGATTGAGTGAAATGGGATGCAGTGAGTGAGTGAAATGGGATGCAGTGACTGAGGGAAAGGAGATGCAGTGACTGAGGGAAAGGAGATGCAGTGACTGAGGGAAAGGAGATGCAGTGACTGACTGAAATGGGAGGGATTGACTGACTGAAATGGGATGCAGCGACTTAACGAACTGAGATGCAGTGACTAAGGGAAATGGGATGCAGTGACTGAGTGACATGGGATGCAGTGACTGAGGGACATGGGAAGCACTGACTGAGGGAAATGGAATGCAGTGACTATGGTGAAGGAGATGCAGTGACTGAGTGAAATGGGATGCAGTGACTGTGTGAAATGTGATGCAGTGTCTGAGTGAAATGTGATGCAGTGTCTGAGTGAAATGTGATGCAGTGTCTGAGTGAAATGTGATGCAGTGACTGAGTGAAATGTGATGCAGTGACCAAGTGAAATGGGATGCAGTGACTGAGTGAAATGGGATGCAGTATTTGAGTGAAATGGGATGCAGTCTCTGAGTGAAATGGGATGCAGTCTCTGAGCGAAAGGTGTTGCCGTCACTGAGTGAAATGTGATGCAGTGACTGAGTGAAATGGGATGCAGTGACTGAGTGAAATGGGATGCAGTCTCTGAGTGAAATGGGATGCAGTCTCTGAGTGAAATGGGATGCAGTCTCTGAGTGAAATGGGATGCAGTCTCTGAGTGAAATGGGATGCAGTGACTGACAGCAGTGGGATGCAGTGACTGAGGGAAATCGGATGAAGTGACTGAGTGAAATGGGATGCAGTGACTGACTGAAATGGGAGGTAGTGAGTGACTGAAATGGGAGGCGGTGACTGAGTGAAGTGGGAGGCAGTGACTGAGTGAAGTGGGAGGCTGTGACTGAGTGAAATGTGGTGCCGTGACTATGGGGAATAGGGTGTGGTGACTGATGGAAATTGATTCACTGTCTCATTTGAATAGGATTCACTGTCTCCGTTAAATGTGATGCAGTGACTGAGTGATAATGGGATGCAGTGACGAATGGAAATGGGATGCAGTGACTGAGGGAAAGGAGATGTAGTGACTGAGGGAAAGGAGATGCAGTGACTGAGGGAAAGGAGATGCAGTGACTGACTGACATGGGAGGGATTGACTGACTGAAATGGGATGCAGCGACTTAACGAACTGAGATGCAGTGACTGAGCGAAATGAGATGCACTGACTGAGTGAAATGTGATGCAGTGACTGAGTGAAATGTGATGCAGTGGCTGAGTGAAATGGGATGCACTGGCTGCGTGAAATAGGATGCACTGGCTGCGTGAAATGGGATGCAGTGACTGAGAGCAGTGGGATACAGTGACTGAGGGAAATCGGATGCAGTGACTGAGGGAAATGGGAGGTAGTGAGTGACTGAAATGGGAGACACTGACTGAGTGAAATGGGAGACAGTGACTGAGTGAAATGGGATGCAGTGACTGAGTGAAATGGGATGCAGTGACTGAGTGACATGGGATGCAGTGACTGAGTGTAATGGGATGCAGTCACTGAGGGAAATGACGTGCAGTGACTGACAGCAGTGGGATGCACTGACTGAGGGAAATCGGATGAAGTCAGTGAGTGAAATGGGATGTAGTGACTGACTGAAATGGGCGGTAGTGAGTGACTGAAATGGGAGGCGGTGACTGAGTGAAGTGGGAGGCAGTGACTGACTGAAATGGGATGCTGTGACGGAGGGAAATGGGATGCAGTGACTGTGCGAATTGGGGTGCAGTGACTATAGGAAAAGGTTGCAGTGACTGAGGGAAATGGGATGCAGTGACTGAGGGAGATGGGGTGCTCAGACTGAGTGAAATGTGATGCAGTGACTGAGTGAAATGTGATGCAGTGACTGAGGGAAAGGAGATGCAGTAACTGACTGAAATGGGTGGTAGTGACTGAGTGAAATGTGGTGCAGTGACTGAGTGAAATGCGATGCTGTGACTGTGGGAAATGGGATGCAGTGACTGAGTGAAATGCGATGCAGTGACTGAGGTAAAGGAGATGCAGAGACTGAGGGAAATGGGTTGCAGTATTTGTAGGAAGGAGGATGCAATCACTGAGTGAAATGCGATGCAGAGACTGAGGGAAAGGAGATGCTGTGACTATGGGAAATGGGATGCAGTGAGTGTGGGAAATTGAATGCAACGTCTGTGAGATACGGGAAACAGTGACTGATGGAAAAGTGATGCAGTGACTGTGGTGAAAGAGATGCAGTGATTGAGTGAAATGGGATGCAGTGACTGAGTGAAATGTGATTTAGTCACTGAGTGAAATGGAATGCAGTCGCTGAGTGAAATGGGATGCATCACTGAGTACAATGGGATGCAGTGACTGGGTGAAACGGGATGCAGTCACTGAGTGAAAAGGGATGCAGTGACTGAGGGAAATGGGATGCACTGACCGAGTGAAATGAGATGCAGTGACTGACGGAAATGGGGTGCAGTGACTGAGGGAAATGGGGTGCAGTATTTGTGGGAAGAAGGATGCAATCACTGAGTGAAATGAGATGATGAGACTGAGGGCAAGGAGATGCTGTGACTATGGGAAATGGGATGCACTGAGTGTGGGAAATTGAATGCAGCGTGTGTGAGATACGGGAAACAGTGACTGATGGAAATGGGATGCAGTAAATGTGTTGAAGGAGTTGCAGTGACTGCGTGAAATGGGTTGCAGTGACTGCGTGAAATGGGATGCAGTGACTGCGTGAAATGCGATGCAGTGACTGAGTGAAATGTGATTCAGTCACTGAGTGAGATGGGATGGATCACTGAGTGAAATGGGATGCAGGGACTGATGGAAATTGGATGCAGTGACAGAGTGACATGAGGTGCAGTGACTGAGTGAAATGAGATGCAGTGTCTGATTGAAATGTGATGCAGTGACTGAGGGAAATGGGATGCAGTGACTGAGGTAATGGGAAGGAGTGACTGAGTGAAATGCGATGCAGTGACTGAGTGAAATGCGATGCTCTGACTGAGTGAAATGAGATGCAGTGACTGCGTGAAATGTGATGCAGTGACAGAATGAAATGGGATGCAGTGACTGAGTGAAATGGGATGCAGTGACTGAGTGAAATGTGATGCAGTGACTGAGTGAAATGTGATGCAGTGACTGAGTGAAATGTGATGCAGTGCATGATGGAAATTGGATGCAGTGACAGAGTGACATGAGCTGCAGTGTCTGATGGAAATGTGATGCAGTGACTGAGGGAAATGGGATGCAGTGACTGTGGGAAATGGGATGCAGTGAGTGTGGGAAATTGAATTCATCGTCTGTGAGAGACGGGAAACAGTGACTGAAAGAAATGTGATGCAGTGACTGTGGTGAAGGAGATACAGTGACTGAGTGAAATGTGATGCAGTGACTGAGTGAAATGTGATGCAGTGACTGAGTGAAATGTGATGCAGTGACAGAGTGACATGAGCTGCAGTGCCTGATGGAAATGGGATGCAGTTTTTGTGGGACATGGGATGCAGTGACTGAGGTCCTGGGAAGGAGTGACTGAGCTAATGGGGAGGCAGTGCCCAAGCGGGCTTGGAGTACAGTGACTGAGGGAAATGGGATACAGTGGCTGAGAGAAATGGGACGCACAGTCTTTGTGAAATGGGATGCAGTGGCTGAGTGAAATGGGATGCAGTAACTGGTGGAAATGGGATACAGTGCCTGAGTGAAATGGGATGCAGTGACTAAGTGAAATGGGATGCAGTGACTAAGTGAAATGGGATGCAGTGACTGAGTGAAATGGGATGCAGTGACTGAGTGAAATGTGATGCAGTTACTGCGTGAAATGGGATGCAGTGAATGAGTAAATGAGATGCAGTGACTGAGTGAAATGAGCGCAGTGACTGATAGAAATCGGATACAGTGACTGATGGAACTGGGATGCAGTGACTGACGGAACTGGGATGCGGTGACTGTGTGAACTGGGATGTGGTGACTGTGTGAACTGGGATGCGGTGACTATGTGAACTGGGATGCAGTGGCTTCGTGAAATGGGATGCAGTGGCTGAGTGAAATGGGATGCAGTGGCTGAGTGAAATGGGATGCAGTGGCTGAGTGAAATGGGATGCAGTGACTGAGGGACATGGGATGCAGTGACTGAGGGACATGGGAAGCATTGACTGAGTGAAATGCGATGCAGTGACTATGGGAAATGGGATGCAGTGAGTGTGGGAAATTGAATGCAGCGCCTGTGAGATACGGGAAACAGTGACTGATGGAAATGGAATGCAGTGACTATGGTGAAGGAGGTGCAGTGACTGAGTGAAATGGGATGCAGTGACTGAGTGAAACGTGATGCAGTGACTGAGTGAAACGTGATGCAGTGACTGAGTGAAACGTGATGCAGTGACTGAGTGAAATGTGATGCAGTGACTGAGGGACATGGGAGGCAGTGACTGAGGGACATGGGATGCAGTGACTGAGTGAAATGAGATGCAGTGACTGCGTGAAATGGGATGCAGTGAATTAGTGAAATGAGATGTAGTGACTGATGGAAATGTGATGCAGTTACCGTGGGACATGGGATACAGTGACTGAGGGAAAGGATATGCTGTGACGATGGGAAATGTGGATGCAGTGAGTGAGGGAAATTGAATGCAGCGTCTGTGAGATACGGGAAACAGTGACTGATGGAAATTGGACGCAGTGACTGTGGGGAAGGAGATGCAGTCATTGAGTGAAATGGGATGCAGTGACTGAATAAAATACGATGCAGTGACTGAGTGAAATGGGATGCAGTGACAGTGGCGAAGGAGATGCAGTGACTGAGTGAAATGGGATGCAGTGACAGAGTGACATGAGCTGCAGGATCTGATGGAAATGTGATGCAGTACCTGAGGGAAAAGGGATTCAGTGACTGAGGTAATGGGAAGGAGTGACTGAGTTCATGGGGGTGCAATGCCCGAGCGGACTTGGGGTGCAGTGAGTGAGGGAAATGAGGGAAGTGCCTGAGCCAAATGGGACACACTGACTGAGTGAAATGGGATGCAGTGACTGAGGGACATGGGATGCATTGACTGAGGGACATGGGATGCATTGACTGAGGGACATGGGATGCATTGACTGAGGGACATGGGATGCATTGACTGAGGGACATGGGATGCATTGACTGAGGGAAATGGGATGCAGTGACTGAGGGAAATGGGACGCAGTGACTCATGGAAATGGGATACCCTGTCTGAGGGAAATGGGATGCAGTGACTGAGGGACATGGGATGCAGTGACCGAGTGAAATGAGATGCAGTGACTGAGGGAAATGGGATGCAGTGACTGCGTGAAATGGGATACAGTGAATTAGTGAAATGAGATGTAGTGACTGATGGAAATGTGATGCAGTTACCATGGGACATGGGATGCAGTGACTGAGGGAAAGGATAAGCTGTGACGATGGGAAATGTGGATGCAGTGAGTGTGGGAAATTGAATGCAGCGTCTGTGAGATACGGGAAACAGTGACTGATGGAAATTGGACGCAGTGACTGTGGGGAAGGAGATGCAGTCATTGAGTGAAATGGGATGCAGTGACTGAGTAAAATACGATGCAGTGACTGAGTGAAATGTGATGCAGTGACTGCTTGAAATGGGATGCAGTGGCTGTGTGAACTGGGATGCGGTGACTGTGTGAACTGGGATGCGGTGACTGTGTGAACTGGGATGCAGTGGCTGAGTGAAATGCGATGCAGTGACTCAGGTACTGGGAAGGAGTGACTGAATTAATAGGGATGCAATGCCCGAGCGGGCTTGGGGTGCAGTGAATAAGGGAAATGGGATACAGTGCCTGAGTGAAATGTGATGCACTGACTGAGTGAAATGGGATGCAGTGACTGAATGGAATGGGATGCAGTGACTGAGGGTAATGGGATGTAGTGACTGATGGTTATGGGATGCAGTGACTGAGGAAAGGAGATACAGTGAGTGTGGGAAATGGGAAGCGGTGACTGAGTGGAATGTGAAGCATTGAATGAGTGAAATGAGATGCAGTAACTGTTTGAAATGGGATGCAGTGGCTGTGTGAACTGGGATGCGGTGACTGTGTGAACTGGGATGCAGTGGCTGAGTGAAATGTGATACAGTGACTCAGGAACTGGGAAGGAGTGACTGAATTAATAGGGATGCAGTGCCCGAGCGGGCTTGGGGTGCAGTGACTTAGGGAAATGGGATACAGTGCCTGAGTGAAATGTGATGCACTGACTGAGTGGAATGGGATGCAGTGACTGAGTGGAATGGGATGCAGTGACTGAGTGGAATGGGATGCAGTGACTGAGTGAAATGAGATGCAGCGACTGAGTGAAATGCGCGCAGTGAATGATAGAAATCGGATAAAGTGACTGATGGAAATGGGATGCAGTGACTGACGGAACTGGGATGCGGTGACTGTGTGAACTGGGATGTGGTGACTATGTGAACTGGGATGCGGTGACTATGTGAAGTGGGATGCAGTGGCTGAGTGAAATGGGATGCAGTGGCTGAGTGAAATGGGATGCAGTGGGGAGTGAAATGGGATGCAGTGACTGGTGGAAATGAGATGCACTGACTTAGGGAAAGGAAATGCAGTGTCTGTGGGAATTGGGATGGTGCGACTGAGGGTAATGGGATGCAGTGACTGATGGAAATGGGATGCAGTGACTGACGGAACTGGGATGCGGTGACTGTGTGAACTGGGATGCGGTGACTGTGTGAACTGGGATGCGGTGACTGTGTGAACTGGGATGCGGTGACTATGTGAACTGGGATGCGGTGACTATGTGAAGTGGGATGCAGTGGCTGAGTGAAATGGGATGCAGTGGCTGAGTGAAATGGGATGCAGTGGGGAGTGAAATGAGATGCAGTGACTTAGGGAAAGGAAATGCAGTGTCTGTGGGAAATGGGATGGTGCGACTGAGGGTAATGGGATGCAGTGACTGATGGAAACGGATGCAGTGACTGAGTGAAACGGGATGCAGTGATTGAGTGAAATGCGATGCAGTGACTGAGGTACTGGGATGGAGTGACTGAGTTAATAGGGATGCAGTCCCCGAGCGGGCTTGGGGTGCAGTGACTGAGTGAAATGGGATGCAGTGACTTCAGGAAAGGAAATGCAGTGTCTGTGGGAAATGGGATGCTGCGACTGAGGAAAATGGGATGGAGTGACTGACGGAAATGGGATGCAGTGACTGACAGAAATGGGATGCAGTGACTGAACGAAATGGGATGCAGTGACTGAGTGAAATAGGATGCAGTGACTGAGTGAAATGGGATGCACTGTCTTAGTGAAATGGGATGCAGTGGCTGAGTGAAATGGGATGCAGTAACTGGTGGAAATGGGATGCAGTGACTGATCGAAATGGGATGCAGTGTCTGACAGTAATTGGATGGAGTGACGGACGGTAATGGGATGCAGTGACTGAGGGAAACGGGACGCAGTGTCAGAGTGAAATGGGATGCAGTCAATGAGTGAAATGGCCGGCAGTGATTGAGTGATGTGGGATGCAGTGACTGAGGGAAATGGGATGCAGTGGCTGAGTGAAATGGGATGCACTGACTCTTGGAAATGGATTGCAGTGACTGTTGGCAATGGGATGCAGTCACTGTTGGAAATGGGATGCAGTGACTGGTGGAAATGGGATGCAGTGACTGACAGTAATTGGATGGAGTGACGGACGGTAATGGGATGCAGTGACTGAGGGAAACGGGACGCAGTGTCAGAGTGAAATGGGATGCAGTCAATGAGTGAAATGGCCGGCAGTGATTGAGTGATGTGGGATGCAGTGACTGAGGGAAATGGGATGCAGTGACTGTGGGAAATGGGATGCAGTGACTGAGGGAAAGGAGATGCAGTGACTGTGGGAAATGGCATACTGTGACTCAGGGTAATGGGATGTAGTGACTGAGGGGAATGGGATGCAGCGACTGAGTGAAATGGGATACTGTGACTATGGGAAATGGGATGCAGTGACTGAGTGAAATGGGATGCAGTGACTGAGGGTAATGGGATGCAGTGACTGATGGAAATGGGATGCAGTGACTGATGGAAATGGGATGCAGTGACTGATGGAAATGGGATGCAGTGTCTGAGGGAAATGGGATGCAGTGTCTGAGGGAAATGGGATGCTGTGACTGAGCGTACTGTGATGCAGTGACTGAGGGTAATGGGATGTAGTGACTGATGGTCATGGGATGCAGTGACTGAGAGTAATGTCCTGCAGTAACTGAGTGAAATGGGATATAGTGACTGAGGAAAGGAGATGCAGTGATTGTGGGAAATGGGAAGCGGTGACTGAGTGGAATGTGAAGCATTGAATGAGTGAAATGAGATGCAGTGACTGTTTGAAATGGGATGCAGTGGCTGTGTGAACTGGGATGCGGTGACTGTGTGAACTGGGATGCAGTGGCTGAGTGAAATGCGATGCAGTGACTCAGGTACTGGGAAGGAGTGACTGAATTAAGAGGGATGCAGTGGCGAAGCGGGCTTGGGGTGCACTGACTTATTGAAATGGGATACAGTGCCTGAGTGAAATGCGATGCATTGACTGAGTGGAATGGGATGCAGTGTCTGAGTGGAATGGGATGCAGTGACTGAGTGGAATGGGATGCAGTGACTGAGTGGAATGGGATGCAGTGACTGAGTGAAATGGGATGCAGTGACTGAGTGAAATGCGCTGCAGTGACTGCGTGAAATGAGATGCAGTGGGGAGTGAAATGGGATGCAGTGACTTAGGGAAAGGAAATGCAGTGTCTGTGGGAAATGGGATGCTGGGACTGAGGGTAATGGGATGCAGTGACTGATGGAAATGGAAGCAGTGACTGAGTGAAATGGGATGCAGTGACGGAGGTACTGGGAATGAGTGACTGAGTTAATAGGGATGCAGTGCCCGAGCGGGCTTGGGGTGCAGTGACTTAGGGAAATGGGATACAGTGCCTGAGTGAAATGGGATGCAGTGACTGAGTGAAATGGGATGCAGTGACTGAGTGGAATGGGATGCAGTGAATGAGTAAATGAGATGCAGTGAATGAGGGAAATGCGCGCAGTGACAGAGTGACATGAGCTGCAGGATCTGATGGAAATGTGATGCAGTACCTGAGGGAAATGGGATTCAGTGACGGAGGTAATGGGAAGGAGTGACTGAGTTCATGGGGGTGCAATGCCCGAGCGGACTTGGGGAGCAGTGAGTGAGGGAAATGGGATACAGTGCCTGAGCCAAATGGGATGCACTGACTGAGTGAAATGAGATGCAGTGACTGAGGGACATGGGATGCATTGACTGAGGGAAATAGGATGCATTGACTGTGGGAAATGGGATGCAGTGACATGAGTGAAAGGAGATGCAGTGACTGAAGGAAATGGGATGCAGTGACTGAGGGACATAGGATGAAGTGACTGAGGGACATGGGATGCATTGACTGAGTGAAATGCGATGCAGTGACTGAGGGAAAGGAGACGCTGTGATTCTGGGAAATGGGATGCAGTGAGTGTGGGAAATTGAATGCAGCGCCTGTGAGATACGGGAAACAGTGACTGATGGAAATGGAATGCAGTGACTATGGTGAAGGAGATGCAGTGACTGAGTGAAATGGGATGCAGTGACTGAGTAAAATGTGATGTATTGACTGAGTGAAATGTAGTGCAGTGACTGAGTGAAATGTAGTGCAGTGACTGAGTGAAATGGGATGCAGTGACTGAGTGAAATGTGGTGCAGTGACTGAGTGAAATGTGTTGCAGTCACTGCGTGAAATGGGACGCATCACTGTGTGAAATGGGATGCAGTGACTGAGGGAAATGGGATGCAGTGACTGAGGGAAATGGGATGCAGTGACTGAGTGGAATGAGATGCGGTGACACATGGACATGGGATGCAGTGACTGAGGGAATTGGGATGCAATGACTGAGTGAAATGGGATGCAGTGACTGAGTGAAATGCGATGCAGTGACTGAGTGAAATGCGATGCACTGACTGAGTGAAATGGGATGCAGTGACTGAGTGAAATGTGATGCAGTGACTGCGTGAAATGGGATGCAGTGAATGAGTAAATGAGATGCAGTGACTGAGTGAAATGCGCGCAGTGACTGATAGAAATCGGATACAGTGACTGATGGAACTGGGATGCAGTGACTGACGGAACTGGGATGCGGTGACTGTGTGAACTGGGATGCGGTGACTATGTGAACTGGGATGCAGTGGCTGAGTGAAATGGGATGCAATGGCTGAGTGAAATGGGATGCAGTGACTGAGGGACATGGGATGCAGTGACTGAGGGACATGGGAAGCATTGACTTAGTGAAATGCGATGCAGAGACTGAGGGAAAGGAGATGCAGTGACTGAGTGAAATGTGATGCAGTGACTGCGTGAAATGAGATGCAGTGACTGAGCGAAATGGGATGCAGTATTTTTGGCAAGTAGGATGCAATCACTGATTGAAATGAGATGCAGTGGGAAATGGGATACAGTGAGTGTCGGAAATTGAATGCAGCGTCTGTGAGATACGGTAAGCAGTCACTGATGGAAATGGGATGCAGTGACTGAGGGAAGTGGGATGCACTGACTGAGTGAGATGGGTTGCAGTGTCTGAGTGAGATGGGATGCAGTGACTGATGGAAATCAGGTGCACTGTCTGAGGGAAATGGCATGCAGTGTCTGAGGGAAATGGGATGCTGTGACTGAGCGTACTGGGATGCAGTGACTGAGGGTAATCGGATGTAGTGACTGATGGTAATGGGATGCAGTGACTGAGGGACATGGGATGCAGTGACTGAGGGACATGGGATGCAGTGACTGAGGGACATGGGATGCAGTGACTGAGGGACATGGGAGGCAGTGACTGAGGGACATGGGATGCAGCGACTGAGGGACATGGGATGCAGCGACTGAGGGACATGGGATGCACTGTCTGAGGGACATGGGATGCAGTGACAGAGGTACTGGGAAGGAGTGACTGAGTTAATAGGGAATCAGTGCCCGAGCGGGCTTGGGGTGCAGTTACTGATGGAAATGGGATACAGTGCCTGACCGAAAAGGGACGCACTGACTGAGTGAAATGGGATGCAGTGACTGAGGGACATGGGATGCAGTTCCTGAGGGACATGGGATGCAGTGACTGAGGGACATGGGATGCAGTGACACACGGACATGGGATGCAGTGACACACGGACATGGGATGCAGTGACAGAGGTGCTGGGAAGGAGTGGCTGAGTTAATAGGGAATCAGTGCCCGAGCGGGCTTGGGCTGCAGTGACTGAGGGAAATGTGATACAGTGCCTGACCGAAAAGGGACGCACTGACTGAGTGAAATGAGATGCAGTGACTGAGGGACATCGGATCCTGTGACACACGGACATGGGATGCAGTGACTGAGGGAAATGGGATGCAGTGAATTAGTGAAATGAGATGCAGTGACTGATGGAAATTGGATGCAGTGACAGAGTGACATGCGCTGCAGTGCCTGATGGAAATGTGATGCAGTTACTGTGGGACATGGGATGCCGTGACTGAGGTACTGGGAAGGAGTGACTGAGTTAATAGGGATGCAGTGCCCGAGCGGGCTTGAGGTGCAGTGACTGAGTGAAATGGGATGCAGTGAATGAGGGAAATGGGATGCAGTGACTGAGTGAAATGTGATGCAGTGACTGAGTGAAATGTGATGCAGTGACTGAGTGAAATGTGATGCAGTGACTGAGTGAAATGTGATGCAGTGACTCGGTGAAAGGAGATGCGGTGGCTGTGGGAAATGGGATGCAGTGACTGAGTGAAATGAAATGCAGTGGCTGAGCGAAATGGGATGCAATCACTGAGTGAAATGCGATGCAGAAATTAGATGCAGAGTCTGATGGAAATGTGATTCTGTGACTGCGTGAAATGGGATGCAGTGAATGAGTGAAATGAGATGCAGTATTTGTAGGAAGTAGGATGCAATCACTGAGTGAAATACGATGCAGAGACTGAGGGAAAGGAGATGCTGTGACTCTGGGAAATGGGATGCAGTGAGTGTGGGAAATTGAATGCAGCGTCTGTGAGATACGGGAAACAGTGACTGATCGAAATGGATTGCATTGACTGTGGTGAAGGAGATGTAGTGATTGAGTGAAATGGGATGCAGTGACTGAGGGAAAAGGGATGCAGTGACTGCATGAAATGGGATGCCGTCACTGAGTGAAATGTGTTTCAGTCACTGAGTGTAACATGTTGCAGTCGCTGAGTGAAATGGGGTGCAGTGACTGAGGGAAATGGGATGCAGTGACTGATGGAAATGGGATGCAGTGTCTGACGGAAATTGAATGCAGCATCAGTGAGAAACGGGATGCACTGACTGAGAGAAATGGGATCCAGCGACTGAGGGAAATGGAATGCCGAGACTGAGGTAAATGGGTTGCAGTGACTGAGTGAAATGGGAAGCTGTGACTGATGGAAATGAGACGCCGTGACTTGGGGAAAGGAGATGCAGTGACTGTGGGAAATGGGATGCAGTGACTTAGGGAAATGGGATGCAGTTACTGTGGGACATGGGATGCAGTGGCTGAGGTCCTGGGAAGGAGCGACTGAGTTAATTGGGATGCAGTGCCCGAGCGGGCTTGGGGTACAGTGACTGAGGGAAATGGGATACAGTGGCTGAGAGAAATGGGACGCACTGTCTTAGTGAAATGGGATGCAGTGACTGATGGAAATTGTATGCAGTGACAGAGTGACATGAGCTGCAGTGCCTGATGAAAATGGGATGCAGTGACTGAGGTACTGGGAAGGAGTGACTGAGGTAATAGGGATGCAGTGCCTGAGCGGGCTTGGGGTACAGTGACTGAGGGAAATGGGATACAGTGGCTGAGAGAAATGGGACGCACTGTCTTAGTGAAATGGGATGCAGTGAGCGAGGGACATGGGATGCAGTGAGTGAGGGACATGGGATGCAGTGACTGAGGGAAGTGGGATGCAGTGACTGAGGGAAATGGGATGCAGTGATTGAGTGAAATGAGATGCAGTGACTGTTGGAAATAGGTTGCAGTGACCGATTGAAATGAGATGCAGTGACTGAGGGAAATGGGATGCAATGACTGAGGGACATGGGATGCAGTGACTGAGTGAAATGGGATGCAGTGACTGCTTGAAATGGGTTGCAGTAACTGAGGGAAATGGGATGAAGTGGGGAGTGAAATGGGATGCAGTGACTGACGGAACTGGGATGCGGTGACTGTGTGAAGTGGGATGCGGTGACGATGTGAACTTGGATGCAGTGGCTGAGTGAAATGGGATGCAGTGGCTGAGTGAAATGGGATGCAGTGGGGAGTGAAATGGGATGCAGTGACTGGTGGAAATGAGATGCAGTGACTAAGGGAAAGGAAATGCAGTGTCTGTGGGAAATGGGATGCTGCGACTGACGGTAATGGGATGCAGTGACTGATGGAAATGGATGCAGTGACTGAGTGAAATGGGATGCAGTGACTGAGTGAAATGCGATGCAGTGACTGAGGTAATGGGAAGGAGTGACTGAGTTAATAGGGATGCAGTGCCCGAGCGGGCTTGGGGTGCAGGGACTGAGTGAAATGGGATGCAGTGACTTAAGGAAAGGAAATGCAGTGTCTGTGGGATATAGGATGCTGCGACTGAGGGAAATGGGATGCAGTGACTGACGGAAATGGGATGCAGTGACTGAGCGAAATGGGATGCAGTGACTGAGCGAAATGGGATGCAGTGACTGAGTGAAATGGGATGCAGTGACTGAGTGAAATGGGATGCACTTACTGAGGGAAGTGGGATGCTGTGACTGAGGGAAATGGGATGCAGTGACTGACGGAACTGGGATGCGGTGACTGTGTGAACTGGGATGTTGTGACTATGTGAACTGGGTTGCGGTGACTATGTGAAGTGGGATGCAGTGGCTGAGTGAAATGGGATGCAGTGGCTGAGTGAAATGGGATGCAGTGGGGAGTGAAATGGGATGCAGTGACTGGTGGAAATGAGATGCAGTGACTTAGGGAAAGGAAATGCAGTGTCTGTGGGAAATGGGATGGTGCGACTGAGGGTAATGGGATGCAGGGACTGATGGAAACGGATGCAGTGACTGAGTGAAACGGGATGCAGTGACTGAGTGAAATGGGATGCAGTGACTTCAGGAAAGGAAATGCAGTGTCTGTGGGAAATGGGATGCTGCGACTGAGGAAAATGGGATGGAGTGACTGACGGAAATGGGATGCAGTGACTGAACGAAATGGGATGCAGTGACTGAGTGAAATAGGTTGCAGTGACTGAGTGAAATGGGATGCACTGACTGAGGGAAGTGGGATGCAGTGACTCAGGGAAATGGGATGCAGTGACTGAGGGAAATGAGATGCAGTGACTGGGAAATGGGATGCAGTGACAGTGGGAAATGGGATGCAGTGACTGATGGAAATGGGACGCAGTGACTGAGTGAAATGGGACGCAGTGACTGAGTGAAATGGAATTGCTGTGACTGTGGAAAGGAGATGCAGTGACTGAGGAAATGGGATGCAGTGACTGAGGAAATGGGATGCAGTGACTGAGGGAAATGGGATGCAGTGACTGGGAAATGGGATGCAGTGACAGTGGGAAATGGGATGCAGTGACTGATGGAAATGGGATGCAGTGAGTGAGTGAAATGGGATGCAGTGACTGTGGGAAATGGGATGCAGTCACTGTGGGAAATGGGATGCAGTGACTGAGTGAAATGGGATGCAGCAACTGAGTGAAATGGGCAGCAGTGACTGAGAGAAATGGGCTGCAGTCACTGAGTGAAATGTGATGCAGAGACTGAGGGAAAGGAGATGCTGCGACTATGGGAAATGGGATGCAGTGAGTGTGGGAAATTGAATGCAGCGTCTGTGACATACGGGGAACTGTGCGTGATGAAAATGGGATGCAGTGACTGTGGTGAAGGAGATGCAGTGATTGAGTGAAATGGGATGCAGTGTCTGCGTGAAATGCGGTGCAGTGACTGCGTGAAATGGGGTGCAGTGACTGCGTGAAATGGGATGCAGTGACTGAGTGAAATGGGATGCAGTGTCTGCGGGAAATGGGATGCATCACTGAGTGAGATGGGATGCATCACTGAGTGAGATGGGATGCATCACTGAGTGAAATGAGATGCAGTGACTGACGGAAATGGGATGCAGTGACTGAGTGAAATGGGATGCAGTGACTGAGTGAAATGGGATGCAGTGACTGAGTGAAATGGGATGCAGTGACTGAGTGAAATGTGATGCAGTGACTGAGTGAAATGAGATGCACTGACTGATGGAAATTGGATGCAGTGACAGAGTGACATGAGCTGCAGTGACTGAGGGAAATGGGATGCATTGTTTGATGGAAATATGATGCGGGAACTGTCGGAAATGAGATGCAGTAACTGAGGGAAATGGGATGCAGTGACTGAGGGAAATGGGATGCAGTGACCGAGTGAAATGAAATGCAGTGACTGAGCGAAATGGGATGCAGTATTTTTGGGAAGTAGGATGCAATCACTGACTGAAATGAGATGCAGAGACTGTGGGAAAGGAGACGCTGAGTCTGTGGGAAATGGGATACAGTGAGTGTTGGAAATTGAGTGCAGCGTCTGTGAGATACGGGAACCAGTGACTGATGGAAATGGGATGCTGTGACTGTGGTGAAGGAGATGCATTGATGGCGTCACTTGGGATGCAGTGTCTGAGTGAAATGGGATGCAGTGTCTGATTGAAATGGGATGCAGTTAATGAGTGAAATGGTCTGCAGTGATTGAGTGATTTGGGAAGCAGTGACTGAGGGAAGTGGAATGCAGTGGCTGAGTGAAATGGGATACACTGACTCTTGGAAGTGGGAGGCAGTGACTGTTGGAAATGGATTGCAGTGACTGTTGGCAATGGGATGCAGTGACTATGGGAAATGGGTGCAGTGACTGAATGAAATGGGATGCAGTGTGTGAGGGAAATGGGATGCTGTGACTGAGCGTACTGTGATGCAGTGACTGAGGGTAATGGGATGTAGTGACTGATGGTTATGGGATGCAGTGACTGAGTGAAATGGCCTGCAGTAACTGAGTGAAATGGGATGCAGTGACTGAGGAAAGGAGATGCAGTGATTGTGGGAAATGGGAAGCGGTGACTGAGTGGAATGTGAAGCATTGAATGAGTGAAATGAGATGCAGAAACTGTTTGAAATGGGATGCGGTGGCTGTGTGAACTGGGATGCGGTGACTGTGTGAACTGGGATGCAGTGGCTGAGTGAAATGTGATACAGTGACTCAGGAACTGGGAAGGAGTGACTGAATTAATAGGGATGCAGTGCCCGAGCGGGCTTGGGGTGCAGTGACTTAGGGAAATGGGGTGCAGTGACTTAGGGAAATGGGATGCAGTGCCTGAGTGAAATGTGATGCACTGACTGAGTGAAATGGGATGCAGTGACTGAGTGGAATGGGATGCAGCGACTGAGTGAAATGAGATGCAGCGACTGAGTGAAATGCGCGCAGTGACTGATAGAAATCGGATAAAGTGACTGATGGAAATGGGATGCAGTGACTGACGGAACTGGGATGCGGTGACTGTGGGACATGGGATGCAGTGACTGAGGGACATGGGATGCAGTGACTGAGGGACATGGGATGCAGTGACACACGGACATGGGATGCAGTGACACACGGACATGGGATGCAGTGACAGAGGTGCTGGGAAGGAGTGGCTGAGTTAATAGGGAATCAGTGCCTGAGCGGGCTTGGGCTGCAGTGACTGAGGGAAATGTGATACAGTGCCTGACCGAAAAGGGACGCACTGACTGAGTGAAATGAGATGCAGTGACTGAGGGACATCGGATCCTGTGACACACGGACATGGGATGCAATGACTGAGGGAAATGGGATGCAGTGAATTAGTGAAATGAGATGCAGTGACTGATGGAAATTGGATGCAGTGACAGAGTGACATGCGCTGCAGTGCCTGATGGAAATGTGATGCAGTTACTGTGGGACATGGGATGCGGTGACTGAGGTACTGGGAAGGAGTGACAGAGTTAACAGGGATGCAGTGCCCGAGCGGGCTTGAGGTGCAGTGATTGAGTGAAATGGGATGCAGTGAATGAGGGAAATGGGATGCAGTGCCTGTGGGAAATGGGATGCAGTGACTGAGTGAAATGAAATGCAGTGGCTGAGCGAAATGGGATGCAATCACTGAGTGAAATGCGATGCAGAAATTAGATGCAGAGTCTGATGGAAATGTGATTCTGTGACTGCGTGAAATGGGATGCAGTGAATGAGTGAAATGAGATGCAGTATTTGTAGGAAGTAGGATGCAATCACTGAGTGAAATACGATGCAGAGACTGAGGGAAAGGAGATGCTGTGACTCTGGGAAATGGGATGCAGTGAGTGTGGGAAATTGAATGCAGCGTCTGTGAGATACGGGAAACAGTGACTGATCGAAATGGATTGCATTGACTGTGGTGAAGGAGATGTAGTGATTGAGTGAAATGGGATGCAGTGACTGAGGGAAAAGGGATGCAGTGACTGCATGAAATGGGATGCCGTCACTGAGTGAAATGTGTTTCAGTCACTGAGTGTAACATGTTGCAGTCGCTGAGTGAAATGGGGTGCAGTGACTGAGGGAAATGGGATGCAGTGACTGATGGAAATGGGATGCACTGACTGATGGAAATTGGATGCAGTGACAGAGTGACATGAGCTGCAGTGACTGAGTGAAATGAGATGCATTGTTTGATGGAAATATGATGCGGGAACTGTCGGAAATGAGATGCAGTAACTGAGGGAAATGGGATGCAGTGACTGAGGGAAATGGGATGCAGTGACCGAGTGAAATGAAATGCAGTGACTGAGCGAAATGGGATGCAGTATTTTTGGGAAGTAGGATGCAATCACTGACTGAAATGAGATGAGATGCAGAGACTGTGGGAAAGGAGACGCTGAGTCTGTGGGAAATGGGATACAGTGAGTGTTGGAAATTGAATGCAGCGTCTGTGAGATACGGGAACCAGTGACTGATGGAAATGGGATGCTGTGACTGTGGTGAAGGAGATGCATTGATGGCGTCACTTGGGATGCAGTGACTGAGTGAGATGGGATGCAGTGTCTGAGTGAAATGGGATGCAGTGTCTGATTGAAATGGGATGCAGTTAATGAGTGAAATGGTCTGCAGTGATTGAGTGATTTGGGAAGCAGTGACTGAGGGAAGTGGAATGCAGTGGCTGAGTGAAATGGGATACACTGACTCTTGGAAGTGGGAGGCAGTGACTGTTGGAAATGGATTGCAGTGACTGTTGGCAATGGGATGCAGTGACTATGGGAAATGGGTGCAGTGACTGAATGAAATGGGATGCAGTGTGTGAGGGAAATGGGATGCTGTGACTGAGCGTACTGTGATGCAGTGACTGAGGGTAATGGGATGTAGTGACTGATGGTTATGGGATGCAGTGACTGAGTGAAATGGCCTGCAGTAACTGAGTGAAATAGGATGCAGTGACTGAGGAAAGGAGATGCAGTGATTGTGGGAAATGGGAAGCGGTGACTGAGTGGAATGTGAAGCATTGAATGAGTGAAATGAGATGCAGTAACTGTTTGAAATGGGATGCAGTGGCTGTGTGAACTGGGATGCGGTGACTGTGTGAACTGGGATGCAGTGGCTGAGTGAAATGTGATACAGTGACTCAGGAACTGGGAAGGAGTGACTGAATTAATAGGGATGCAGTGCCCGAGCGGGCTTGGGGTGCAGTGACTTAGGGAAATGGGGTGCAGTGACTTAGGGAAATGGGATGCAGTGCCTGAGTGAAATGTGATGCACTGACTGAGTGAAATGGGATGCAGTGACTGAGTGAAATGGGATGCAGTGACTGAGTGGAATGGGATGCAGTGACTGAGTGAAATGAGATGCAGCGACTGAGTGAAATGCGCGCAGTGACTGATAGAAATCGGATAAAGTGACTGATGGAAATGGGATGCAGTGACTGACGGAACTGGGATGCGGTGACTGTGGGACATGGGATGCAGTGACTGAGGGACATGGGATGCAGTGACTGAGGGACATGGGATGCAGTGACTGAGGGACATGGGATGCAGTGACACACGGACATGGGATGCAGTGACACACGGACATGGGATGCAGTGACAGAGGTGCTGGGAAGGAGTGGCTGAGTTAATAGGGAATCAGTGCCTGAGCGGGCTTGGGCTGCAGTGACTGAGGGAAATGTGATACAGTGCCTGACCGAAAAGGGACGCACTGACTGAGTGAAATGAGATGCAGTGACTGAGGGACATCGGATCCTGTGACACACGGACATGGGATGCAATGACTGAGGGAAATGGGATGCAGTGAATTAGTGAAATGAGATGCAGTGACTGATGGAAATTGGATGCAGTGACAGAGTGACATGCGCTGCAGTGCCTGATGGAAATGTGATGCAGTTACTGTGGGACATGGGATGCGGTGACTGAGGTACTGGGAAGGAGTGACTGAGTTAACAGGGATGCAGTGCCCGAGCGGGCTTGAGGTGCAGTGATTGAGTGAAATGGGATGCAGTGAATGAGGGAAATGGGATGCAGTGACTGAGTGAAATGTGATGCAGTGACTGAGTGAAATGTGATGCAGTGACTCGGTGAAAGGAGATGCAGTGCCTGTGGGAAATGGGATGCAGTGACTGAGTGAAATGTGATTCCGTCACTGAGTGAAATGTGATTCCGTCACTGAGTGAAATATGATGCACTCACTGAGTGAAATACGATGCTCTCACTGAGTGTACTGTCATTCAGTCACGAGTCAACTGTGATTCAGTCACTGAGTGAATTGTGATGCAGTCACTGAGTGAAATAGGATGCAGTGACTGAGGGACCTGGGATGCAGTGACTCAGGGACATGGGATGCAGTGACTCAGGGACATGGGATGCAGTGACTAAGGGACATGGTATGCAGTGACTGAGGGACATGGGATGCAGTGACTGAGGGAAATGGGATGCAGTGACTGAGTGACATGAGCTGCAGTGACAGAGGTACTGGGAAGGAGTTTCTGAGTTAATAGGGAATCAGTGCCCTATTGGGCATGGGGTGCAATGACTGAGGGAAATGGGATACAGTGCCTGACCGAAAAGGGACGCACTGACTGAGTGAAATGGGATGCAGTGACTGAGTGAAATGGGATGCAGTGACTGAGGGACATGGGATGCAGTGACTGAGGGACATGGGATGCAGTGACTGACGGACATGGGATGCAGTGACTAAGGGACATGGTATGCAGTGACTGAGGGACATGGTATGCAGTGACTGAGGGACATGGGATGCAGTGACTGAGGGAAATGGGATGCAGTGACTGAGGGAAATGGGATGCAGTGACTGAGTGACATGAGCTGCAGTGACAGAGGTACTGGGAAGGAGTTTCTGAGTTAATAGGGAATCAGTGCCCTATTGGGCATGGGGTGCAATGACTGAGGGAAATGGGATACAGTGCCTGACCGAAAAGGGACGCACTGACTGAGTGAAATGGGATGCAGTGACTGAGGGACATGGGATGCAGTGACTGACGGACATGGGATGCAGTGACTGAGGGACATGGGATGCAGTGACTGAGGGACATGGGATGCAGTGACTGAGGGACATGGGATGCAGTGACACAAGGACATGGGATGCAGTGACACACGGACATGGGATGCAGTGACACACGGACATGGATGCACTGACTGAGGGAATTATGATGCAGTGACTGCGTGAAATGGGATGCAGTGACTGAGTGAAATGCGATGCAGTGACTGAGTGAATTGGGATGCATCACTGAGTGCAATGGGATGCAGTGACTGGGTGAAATGGGATGCAGTGAATGATGGAAATTGTATGTAGTGACAGAGTGACATGAGCTGCAGTGTCTGATGGAAATGTGATGCAGTGACTGAGGGAAATGGGATGCAGTGACTGAGGGAAATGGGTGACTGGGCCCCGCAGCCCTGACCCGCTCACAGGGACTGGGCCCCGCAGCCGTGTCCCACTCACAGGGACTGGCCCCAGCAGTCCTGACCCGCTCGCAGCGTACTGCCCCCCACAGCCGTGTCCCGCTCACAGCATACTGCCCCCTGCAGCCCTGTCCCGCTCACAGCGATTGGCCCCCAGCAGTCCTGACCCACTCACAGCGACTTGTCCCGCCACAGTCCTGTCCCGCTCACAGCGTACTGCCCCCCGCAGCCATGCACCGCTCACAGGGACTGGCCCCCGCAGCCCTGACCCGCTCACAGGGACTGGCCCCCGCAGCCCTGGCCCCGACAGCCCTGACCCGCTCACAGGGACTGGCCCCCGCAGCCCTGACACGCTCACAGGGACTGGGCCCCGCAGCCCTGTCCCACTGACGGGGACTGGTCCACGCAGCCCTGTCCCGCTCACAGCGGACTGGGCCCCGCAGCCCTGTCCCGCTCACAGGGACTGGTCCCCGCACCCTTGTGCCGCTCACAGGGACTGGGCCCCGCACCCCTGTCCCGCTCACAGGGACTGCCCCCGCAGCCCTGACCCGCTTACAGCGACTTGCCCCCCGCAGCCCTGAACCGCTCACAGGGACGGGCCCCCGCAGCCGTGTCCCGCTCACAGGGACGGGCCCCCGCAGCCGTGTCCCGCTCACAGGGACGGGCCCCCGCAGCCCTGACCCGCTCACAGGAATTGGGCCTCGCAGCCCTGTCCCGCTCACAGGGACTGGGCCCCTCACCCCTGTCCTGCTGACGGGGATGGGCCCCACAGCCCTGACCCGCTCACAGGGACTGGCCCCCAGCAGTCCTGACCCGCTCACACTGACCTGCCCCCGCAGCCCTGACCTGCTCACATGGACTGGCCGACGCTGCCTTGACCCGCTCACAGCGTACTGCCCCCCGCAGCCGTGTCCCGCTCACAGGGACTGGGCCCCACAGCCCTGATCTTCTCACAGGGACTGCCCCCCGCAGCCCTGACCCGCTCACAGTTACTGCCCCCCGCAGCCGTGTCCTGCTAACAGGGACTGGGCCCCGCACCCCTGTCCCGCTCACAGGGACTGGGCACCGGAGCACTGTCCCGCTCACACCGACTTACCCCCCGCAGTCCTGTCCCGCTCACAGCGTAATGCCCCCTGCAGCCGTGTCCCGCTCACAGGGACTGGGCCCCACAGCCCTGATCTTCTCACAGGGACTGCCCCCCGCAGCCCTGACCCGCTCACAGTTACTGCCCCCCGCAGCCGTGTCCTGCTAACAGGGACTGGGCCCCGCAGCCCTGTCCCGCTCACAAGGCATTGCCCCCTGCAGCCGTGTCCCGCTCACAGGGACGGGCCCCTGCAGCCCTGACCCGCACACAGGGCCTGGCCCCCCGCAGTCCTGACCCGCTCACAGCGTACTGACCCCCGCAGCCCTGTCCCGGTCACAGTGACTGACCCCCGCAGCCCTGACCCACTTACAGGGACTGGACCGCGCAGCCCTGTCCCGCTCACAGGGACTGGGCCCCGCAGCCCTGTCCCGCTCACGGACTGGCCCCCGCAGCTCTGTCGCGCTGACAGGGACCGGGCCCTGCCGCCATGACCTGCTAACAGCGGCCTGGGCCCCGCAGCCCTGTCCCGCTCACAGGGACCCTGGCCCCGTCGCCCTGACCCGCTCGTAGTGGCCTGGGCCCTGGCGCCCTGTCCCACTCGCAGCGGCCAGCCCCCGCTGCCCTGACAGGCTTGCAGCGGCCTGCCCCCGCCGCCCTGCCCCGCTCACCGCGGCCTGGGCCCCGCAGCCCTGTCCCGCTCACAGCGGCCTGCCCCCGCCGCCCTGACCCGCTGACAGGGACTGGGCCCCCCAGCCCTGTCCCGCTCACAGGGACTGGGCCCTGCTGCCCTGTCCCGCTCACAGCGTATTGCCCCCTGCAGTCCTGTCCTGCTCAAAGCGACTTGCCCCCGCCGCCCTGTCCCGCTCACAGCGTACTGACCCTGCAGCCTTGTCCCGCTCACAGGGACTGGGCCCCGGAGCACTGTCCCGCTCACAGCGACTGGCCCCCGCAGCCCTGACCCACTAACAGGGACTTGCCCCCGCAGCCCTGACCCGCTCACAGCGTACTGCCCCCGACAGCCGTGTCTCGCTCACAGCGGACTGGGCCCTGCAGCGCTGTCCCGCTTATAGTGTACTGCCCCCGCAGCCCTGACCCGCTCACAGGGACTGGGCCCTGCAGCCCTGTCCCACTCACAGCGCACTGCCCCCCGCAGCCGTGTCCCGCCCACAGGGACTGGCCCGCGCAGCCCTGTCCCGCTCACAAGGTATTGCCCCCTGCAGCCGTGTCCCGCTCACAGGGCCTGGCCCGCAGCAGTCCTGACCCGCTCACAGCGACTTGCCCCCTGCAGTCCTGTCCCGCTCACAAGGTACTGCCCACTGCAGCCGTGTCCCGCTCACAGTGACTGACCCCCAGCAGCCCTGACCCGCTCACAGAGACTTGCCCCCCGCAGTCCTGTCCCACTGACAGGGATGGGCCCCGCAGCCCTGTCCCGCTCACAGGGACTGGGCCCCGCAGCCCTGACCCGCTCACAGCGACTTGCCCCCTCAGTCCTGACCCCCTCACAGGGACTGTCCCCCGTAGCCCTGACCCGCTCCCGGACTGGCCCCCGCAGCCCTGTCGCGCTGACAGGGACCGGGCCCCGCCGCCCTGACCTGCAGACAGCGGCCTGGGCCCCGCAGCCCTGTCCCGCTCACAGTGGCCTGCCCCCTCAGTCCTGACCCGCTCGCAGTGGCCTGAGCCCCGAAGCCCTGACCCGCTCACAGCGGCCTGCCCCCGCCGCCCTGACAGGTTCGCAGCGGCCTGCCCCCGCCGCCCTGACCCGCTCACCGCGGCCTGGGCCCCGCAGACCTGTCCCGCTCACAGCGGCCTGACCCCTGCGCCTTGACCCGCTCACAGCGGCCTGCCCCCGCCGCCCTGACCCGCTGACAGGGACTGGGCCCCGCAGCCGTGAGCTGCTCACAGCGGCCTGGGCCCCACAGCCCTGACCCGCTCACAGCGTATTGCCCCCTGCAGCCCTGACCCGCTCACTGCCGCCTGCCCCCTCAGTCCTGACCCGCTCACAGGGACTGGCCCCCACAGCCCTGTCCCGCTCACAGCGGCTTGCTCCCGCAGCCCTGACCCGCTCACAGGGACTGGCCCCAGCAGCCCTGACCCGCTCACAGCGACTTGCCCCCTGCAGTCCTGTCGTGCTCGCAGCGACTTGCCCCGCAGCCCTGACCTGCTCACAGGGACTGGCCCCCACAGCCCTGTCGCCCTCACAGCGACTTGCCCCCTGCAGTCCTGTCGCGCTCACAGTGACTTGCCCCCTCATTCCTGTCCCACTGACGGGGGCCGTCCCCCGCAGCCCTGTCCCACTGACGGGGGCCGGCTCCCGCAGCCCAGACCCGCTCACGGGGTCCCGCCCCCAAAGCCCTGTCACACGGACAGGGACTGGCCCCCATAGCCCTGTCCCGCTCTTCGGGACTGACCCCCGCAGCCCTGACCCGCTCACAGGGACTGGCAGCCGCAGCTGTGACCCGCTAACAGGTACTGGCCCCCACAGCCCTGACCCGCTCACAGCGGCTGGCCCCCACAGCCCTGTCCCGCTGACAGCGACTTTCCCCTGAGGCACTGTCCCGCTGACAGCGACTTACCCCCGCAGCCGTGACCCGCTCACAGTGACTGGCCCCCGCATTGCTGTCGCTGTCACAGCAGCTGGCCCCCGCAGGCCTGACCCGCTCACAGCGGCCTGCCCCCGCCGCCCTGACCCGCTCACAGCGGCCTGTGCCCCGAAGCCCTGTCCCGCTCACAGGGACTGGGTCCCGAGTCCCTTTCCGCTCACAGGGACTGGGCCCCGCAGCCCTGACCCGCTCACAGGGACTGGGCCCCGCAGCCCTGACCCGCTCACAGGGACTGGGCCCCGCAGCCCTGACCCGCTCACAGGGACTGGGTCCCTCAGCCCTGACCCGCTCACAGCAACTTGCCGCCTGCAGCCCTTACCCGCTCACAGTGACTTGCCCCCTGCAGCCCTGTCCCGCTCACAGCGGCCAGCGCCCACCGCCCTGACCCGCTCACAGCAGCCTGCCCCCACCGCCCTGACCTGCTCACAGCGGCCTGCCCCCTCCGCCTCGTCCCACTCACAGTGTATTGCCCCCCGCAGCCCTGTCCCGCTCACAGCGTATTGTCCCCTGCAGTCCAGACCCGCTCACAGCGGCCGGCCCCCACTGCCCTGTACCGCTCACAGCGACTTGCCCCCTGCAGCCCTGTCCCGCTCACAGCGACTTGCCCCCTCAGTCCTGACCCGCTCACAGCGGCTGGCCCCCGCAGCCCTGTCCCGCTCACAGCGGCTGGCCCCCGCAGCCCTGTCCCGCTCACAGCGGCTGGCCCCCGCAGCCCTGCCCCGCTGACAGCGCTTTGCCCCCGGAGCCCTGACCCCCTCACAGGGACTGGGCCCCGGCGCCCTGACCCACTCACAGCAGCCTGCCCCCGCTGCCCTGACCCGCTGGCAGGGACTGGGCCACGCCGCCCTGACCCGCTCGCAGTGGCCTGCCCCCTCAGTCCTGACCCGCTGGCAGGGACTGGGCCCTGCAGCCCTGTCCCGCGCACAGGGACTGGGCCCCGGCGCACTGACAGGCTCGCAGCGGCCTGCCCCCGCCGCCCTGACCCGCTGGCAGGAACTGCGCCCCGCAGCCCTGTCCCGCTCACAGCGGCCTGCCCCCGTCACCCTGACCCGCTCACAGCGGCCTGCCCCCGCCGCCCTGACCCGCTCACAGCGGCCTGCCCCCGCCACCCTGTCCCGCTCACAGCGTATTGCCCTCTGCAGTCCTGTCCCGCTCACAGGGACTGGGCCCCGCTGCCCTGTCTGGCTCACAGCGGCCTGTCCACGCCGCCCTGAGCCGATCGCAGAGACCTGCCCCCGCCGCCCTGACCCGCTCACAGCGTACAGCCCCCGCAACCCGGTCCCGCTCACAGCGTATTGCCCCCTGCAGTCCTGACCCGCTGACAGCGACTTGCCCCCACGGCCCTGTCCCGCTCACAGCGTATTGCCCCCTGCAGTCCAGACCCGCTGACAGCGACTTGCCCCCACCGCCCTGACCCGCTCACAGCGTATTGCCCCCCACAGCCCTGACCCGCTCACAGCGACTTGCCCTCTGCAGCCCGGTTCCGTTCACAGCGACTTGCCCCCTCAGTCCTGACCCGCTCACGGGGTCTGGCCCCCGCAGCCCTGACCCGCTCCCAGACTGGCCCCCGCAGCCCTGTCGTGCTGACAGGGACTGGGCCCCGCAGCACTGACCCGCTCGCAACGGCCTGCCCCCGCCGCCCTGACAGGCTCGCAGCGGCCTGCCCCCACCGCCCTGTCCCGCGCACAGGGACTGGGCCCCGGCGCCCTGACCCGCTCACAGCAGCCTGCCCCCGCCGCCCTGACCCACTTGCAGCGGCCTGGGCCCCGCCGCCCTGTCCCGCGCAAAGGGACTGGGCCCCGGCGCCCTGACAGGCTCGCAGCGGCCTGCCCCCGCCGCCCTGACCCGCTGGCAGGGACTGGGCCCCGCCGCCCTGACCCGCTCACAGGGACTGGGCCCCGCCGCCCTGACCCGCTCACAGGGACTGGGCCCCGCCGCCCTGACCCGCTCACAGTGGCCTGGGCCCCGCAGCCCTGACCCGCTCACAGGGACTGGGCCCCGCCGCCCTGACCCGCTCACAGCGACCTGCCCCCGCCGCCCTGACCCGCTCACAGCGGCCTGCCCCCGCCACCCTGTCCTGCTCACAGCGTATTGCCCTCTGCAGTCCTGTCCCGCTCACAGGGACTGGGCCCCGCTGCCCTGTCTGGCTCACAGCGGCCTGTCCATGCCGCCCTGAGCCGATCGCAGTGACCTGCCCCCGCCGCCCTGACCCGCTCACAGCGTACAGCCCCCGCAACCCGGTCTCGCTCACAGTGTATTGCCCCCTCAGTCCTGACCCGCTCACAGCGGCCTGCCCCCGCAGCCCTGACCCCCTCACAGGGACTGGCCCCCCACAGTCCTGTCCCGCTCACAGCGTACTGCCCCCACCAGCCCTGTCCCGCTCACAGGGACTGGGCCCCGCAGTCCTGCCCCCCTCGCAGCGTACTGCCCCCCGCAGCCGTATCTCGCTCACAGGGACTGGCCCTCGCAGCCCTGACCCGCTCACACCGACTTGCCCCCCACAGTCCTGTCCCGCTCACAGCGTACTGCCCCCACCAGCCCTGTCCCGCTCACAGGGACTGGGCCCCGCAGTCCTGTCCCCCTCACAGCGACTGGCCCCCGCAGCCCTGACCCACTAACAGGGACTGGCCCCTGCAGCCGTGTCCTGCTAACATGGACTGGGCCCCGCAGCGCTGTCCCGATCACAGCGTACTGACCCCGCAGCCTTGTCCCGCTCACAGCTGACTGGGCCTCGCAGCCATGTCCCGCTCACAGGGACTGGCCCCCGCAGCCCTGACCCGCTCACAGCGTATTGCCCCCCACAGCCCTGACCCGCTCACAGTGACTTGCCCTCTGCAGCCCTGTCCCGCTCACAGCGGCCTGCCCCCGCCGCCCTGACCCGCTGGCAGGGACCGGGCCCGCCGCCCTGACCCGCTCACAGCGTTCTGGGCCCCGCAGCCGTGTCCCGCTCACAGTGGACTGGGCCCCGCAGCCCTGTCCCGCTCACAGGGACTGGCCACCGCAGCTCAGACGCGCTCACAGGGACTGGGCCCCGCAGCCCTGACCCACTGACAGGGATGGGCCCCGCAGCCGTGTCCCGCTCACAGGGTCTGGCCCTTGGAGCCCTGACCCGCTCACAGGGACTTGGCCCCGCAGCCCTGACCCGCTCACAGGGACTTGGCCCCGCAGCCCTGTCCCGCTCACAGGGACTGGCTCCCGCAGCCCTGACCCGCTCATAGGGGCCTGGCCCCGCAGCCCTGTCCCGCTCGCAGCGCCCTGCCCCCTGCGCCTTGACCCGCTCACAGCGGCCTGACCCGCGCCCCGAAGCCCTGACCCGCTCACAGCGGCTTGCCCCTGCAGCCCTGTCCCTCTGACAGGGACTGGGGCTCCCAGCCCTGTCCCGCTCACAGGGACTGGACCTCGCAGCCATGTCCCGCTCACAGGGACTGGCCCCCGCAGCCGTGACCCACGCACAGCATACTGCCCCCCGCAGCCCTGTCCCACTGACAGAGATGGGCCCCGCAGCCCTGTCCCGCTCACAGGGACTGGGCCCCGCAGCCCTGTCCCGCTCACAGGGACTGGGCCCCGCAGCCCTGTCCCGCTCACAAGGTATTGCCCCCCGCAGCCGTGTCCCGCTCACAGGGACTGGCTCCCGCAGGCCTGACCCGCTCACAGCGGCCTGGGCCCCGCCGCCCTGACCCGCTCACAGAGTATTGCGCCCCGCAGCCCTGACCCGCTCACAGCGTATTGCCCCTTGCAGCCCTGTCCCGTTCACAGCGAGTTGCCCCCTCAGCCCTGACCCGCTCACAGCGGCCTGCCCCCGCCGCCCTAACCCGCTCACAGCGGCCTGCCCCCGCAGCCCTGACCCGCTCACAGGGACTGGCCCCCCCACAGTCCTGTCCCCCTCACAGCGTACTGCCCCCACCAGCCCTGTCCCGCTCACAGGGACTGGGCCCCGCAGTCCTGCCCCCCTCGCAGCGTACTGCCCCCCGCAGCCGTATCTCGCTCACAGGGACTGGCCCTCGCAGCCCTGACCCGCTCACACCGACTTGCCCCCCACAGTCCTGTCCCGCTCACAGCGTACTGCCCACACCAGCCCTGTCCCGCTCACAGGGACTGGGCCCCGCAGTCCTGTCCCCCTCACAGCGACTGGCCCCCGCAGCCCTGACCCACTAACAGGGACTGGCCCCTGCAGCCGTGTCCTGCTAACATGGACTGGGCCCCGCAGCCCTGTCCCGCTCACAGCGTACTGACCCCGCAGCCTTGTCCCGCTCACAGCTGACTGGGCCTCGCAGCCATGTCCCGCTCACAGGGACTGGCCCCCGCAGCCCTGACCCGCTCACAGCGTACTGCCCCCGGCAGCCGTGTCCCGCTAACAGGGACTGGCCCCCGCAGCCATGTCGCGCTAACAGCGTTCTGCCCCCCGCAGCCATGTCCTGCTCGCAGCATACTGACCCCGGCAGCCGTGTCCCGCTAACAGTGACTGGGGCCCGCAGCCCTGTCCCGCTCACAGCGTACTGCCCCCAACAGCCATGTCCCGCTCACAGGGACTGGGCCCCGGAGCACTGTCCCGCTCACAGGGACTGGCCCCCGCAGCCCTGACCTGCTCACAGCGTACTGCCCCCGGCAGCCGTGTCCCACCAACAGGCACTGGCCCTCGCAGCCATGTCGCGCTAACAGCGTACTGCCCCCCGCAGCCCTGTCCCACTGACAGGGATGGGCCCCGCAGCCCTGTCCCGCTCACAGGGACTGGGCCCCGCAGCCCTGTCCCGCTCACAAGGTATTGCCCCCCGCAGCCGTGTCCCGCTCACAGGGACTGGCTCCCGTAGGCCTGACCCGCTCACAGCGGCCTGGGCCCCGCCGCCCTGACCCGCTCACAGCGTATTGCGCCCCGCAGCCCTGACCCGCTCACAGCGTATTGCCCCTTGCAGCCCTGTCCCGTTCACAGCGAGTTGCCCCCTCAGCCCTGACCCGCTCACAGCGGCCTGCCCCCGCAGCCCTGATCTGCTCACAGGGACTGCTCCCCGCAGCTGTGTCCAACTAACAGGGACTGGGCCCCGCAGCCCTGTCCCGCTCACAGCGTACTGCCCCCCGCCGCCGTGTCCCGCTCACAGCGGACTGGGCCCCGCAGCCATGGCCCGCTCACAGTACTGGGCCCCACAGCCGTGTCCCGCTCACAGCGTACTGCCCCCCGCAGCCCTGTCCCGCTCACAGGGACTAGCCACCGCAGCCCTAACCCGCGCACAGTGACTGGCCCCCACAGCCCTGACCCGCTCACAGGGACTGGGCCCCCCACAGTCCTGTCCCGCTCACAGCGTACTGCCCCCACCAGCCCTGTCCCGCTCACAGGGACTGGGCCCCGCAGTCCTGCCACCCTCGCAGCGTACTGCCCCCCGCAGCCGTATCTCGCTCACAGGGACTGGCCCTCGCAGCCCTGACCCGCTCACACCGACTTGCCCCCCACAGTCCTGTCCCGCTCCCAGCGTACTGCCCCCACCAGCCCTGTCCCGCTCACAGGGACTGGGCCCCGCAGTCCTGTCCCCCTCACAGCGACTGGCCCCCGCAGCCCTGATCCACTAACAGGGACTGGCCCCTGCAGCCGTGTCCTGCTAACATGGACTGGGCCCCGCAGCCCTGTCCCGCTCACAGCGTACTGACCCCGCAGCCTTGTCCCGCTCACAGCTGACTGGGCCTCGCAGCCATGTCCCGCTCACAGGGACTGGCCCCCGCAGCCCTGACCCGCTCACAGCGTACTGCCCCCGGCAGCCGTGTCCCGCTAACAGGGACTGGCCCCCGCAGCCATGTTGCGCTAACAGCGTTCTGCCCCCCGCAGCCATGTCCTGCTCGCAGCATACTGACCCCGGCAGCCGTGTCCCGCTAACAGTGACTGGGGCCCGCAGCCCTGTCCCGCTCACAGCGTACTGCCCCCCACAGCCATGTCCCGCTCACAGGGACTGGGCCCCGGAGCACTGTCCCGCTCACAGGGACTGGCCCCCGCAGCCCTGACCTGCTCACAGCGTACTGCCCCCGGCAGCCGTGTCCCACCAACAGGCACTGGCCCTCGCAGCCATGTCGCGCTAACAGCGTACTGCCCCCCGCAGCCATGTCCCGCTGACAGCGTACTGCACCCCGCAGCCGTGTCCCGCTCACAGGGACTGGCCCCCACAGCCCTGATCTGCTCACAGGGACTGCTCCCCGCAGCTGTGTCCAACTAACAGGGACTGGGCCCCGCAGCCCTGTCCCGCTCACAGCGTACTGCCCCCCGCCGCCGTGTCCCGCTCACAGCGTACTGCCCCCCGCAGCCCTGACCCGCGCACAGTGACTGGCCCCCGCAGCCCTGACCCGCTCACAGGGACTGGGCCCCGCAGCCCTGACCCGCTCACAGGGACTGGGCCCCGCAGCCCTCTCCCGCTCACAGGGACTGGGCCCCGCAGCCCTGTCCCGCTCACAGGGACTGGCCACAGCAGCCCTGTCCCACTCACAGTGTCTGGCCCCCGCAGACCTGTCCCTCTCACAGGGTCTGGGCCCCGCAGCCATGTCCCGCTCACAGGGACTGGGCCCCGCAGCCCTCTCCCACTCACAGGGACCCTGGCCCTGCTGCCCTTACCCGCTCGCAGTGGCCTGGGCCCCGAAGCCCTGACCCGGTCACAGCGGCCTGCCCTCTCAGTCCTGACCCGCTGGCAGGGACTGGGCCCCGATGCCCTGACCCGCTCACAGTGTAATGCCCCCTGCAGTCCAGACCCGCTGACAGCGACGTGCCCCCGCAGCGCTGTCCCGCTCACAGCATATTGCCCCCCGCAGCCCTGACCCGCTCACAGGGACTGGCCCCCGCAGCCCTGACCCGCTCACAGCAGCCTGTACCCCGCAGCCCTGTCCCGCTCACAGGGACTGGGCCCGGCCGCCCTGACCCGCTCGCAACGGCCTGCCCCCGTCGCCCTGACCCGCTGGCAGGGACCGGGCCCCGCAGCCCTGTCCCGCTCACAGGGACTGGGCCCGGCCGCCCTGACCCGCTCGCAACGGCCTGCCCCCGCAGCCCTGACCCGCTCACAGCGGCCTGCCCCCGCAGCCCTGACCCGCTCACAGGGACTGGCCCCCCCACAGTCCTGTCCCCCTCACAGCGTACTGCCCCCACCAGCCCTGTCCCGCTCACAGGGACTGGGCCCCGCAGTCCTGCCCCCCTCGCAGCGTACTGCCCCCCGCAGCCGTATCTCGCTCACAGGGACTGGCCCTCGCAGCCCTGACCCGCTCACACCGACTTGCCCCCCACAGTCCTGTCCCGCTCACAGCGTACTGCCCACACCAGCCCTGTCCCGCTCACAGGGACTGGGCCCCGCAGTCCTGTCCCCCTCACAGCGACTGGCCCCCGCAGCCCTGACCCACTAACAGGGACTGGCCCCTGCAGCCGTGTCCTGCTAACATGGACTGGGCCCCGCAGCCCTGTCCCGCTCACAGCGTACTGACCCCGCAGCCTTGTCCCGCTCACAGCTGACTGGGCCTCGCAGCCATGTCCCGCTCACAGGGACTGGCCCCCGCAGCCCTGACCCGCTCACAGCGTACTGCCCCCGGCAGCCGTGTCCCGCTAACAGGGACTGGCCCCCGCAGCCATGTCGCGCTAACAGCGTTCTGCCCCCCGCAGCCATGTCCTGCTCGCAGCATACTGACCCCGGCAGCCGTGTCCCGCTAACAGTGACTGGGGCCCGCAGCCCTGTCCCGCTCACAGCGTACTGCCCCCAACAGCCATGTCCCGCTCACAGGGACTGGGCCCCGGAGCACTGTCCCGCTCACAGGGACTGGCCCCCGCAGCCCTGACCTGCTCACAGCGTACTGCCCCCGGCAGCCGTGTCCCACCAACAGGCACTGGCCCTCGCAGCCATGTCGCGCTAACAGCGTACTGCCCCCCGCAGCCCTGTCCCACTGACAGGGATGGGCCCCGCAGCCCTGTCCCGCTCACAGGGACTGGGCCCCGCAGCCCTGTCCCGCTCACAAGGTATTGCCCCCCGCAGCCGTGTCCCGCTCACAGGGACTGGCTCCCGTAGGCCTGACCCGCTCACAGCGGCCTGGGCCCCGCCGCCCTGACCCGCTCACAGCGTATTGCGCCCCGCAGCCCTGACCCGCTCACAGCGTATTGCCCCTTGCAGCCCTGTCCCGTTCACAGCGAGTTGCCCCCTCAGCCCTGACCCGCTCACAGCGGCCTGCCCCCGCAGCCCTGATCTGCTCACAGGGACTGCTCCCCGCAGCTGTGTCCAACTAACAGGGACTGGGCCCCGCAGCCCTGTCCCGCTCACAGCGTACTGCCCCCCGCCGCCGTGTCCCGCTCACAGCGGACTGGGCCCCGCAGCCATGGCCCGCTCACAGTACTGGGCCCCACAGCCGTGTCCCGCTCACAGCGTACTGCCCCCCGCAGCCCTGTCCCGCTCACAGGGACTAGCCACCGCAGCCCTAACCCGCGCACAGTGACTGGCCCCCACAGCCCTGACCCGCTCACAGGGACTGGGCCCCCCACAGTCCTGTCCCGCTCACAGCGTACTGCCCCCACCAGCCCTGTCCCGCTCACAGGGACTGGGCCCCGCAGTCCTGCCACCCTCGCAGCGTACTGCCCCCCGCAGCCGTATCTCGCTCACAGGGACTGGCCCTCGCAGCCCTGACCCGCTCACACCGACTTGCCCCCCACAGTCCTGTCCCGCTCCCAGCGTACTGCCCCCACCAGCCCTGTCCCGCTCACAGGGACTGGGCCCCGCAGTCCTGTCCCCCTCACAGCGACTGGCCCCCGCAGCCCTGATCCACTAACAGGGACTGGCCCCTGCAGCCGTGTCCTGCTAACATGGACTGGGCCCCGCAGCCCTGTCCCGCTCACAGCGTACTGACCCCGCAGCCTTGTCCCGCTCACAGCTGACTGGGCCTCGCAGCCATGTCCCGCTCACAGGGACTGGCCCCCGCAGCCCTGACCCGCTCACAGCGTACTGCCCCCGGCAGCCGTGTCCCGCTAACAGGGACTGGCCCCCGCAGCCATGTTGCGCTAACAGCGTTCTGCCCCCCGCAGCCATGTCCTGCTCGCAGCATACTGACCCCGGCAGCCGTGTCCCGCTAACAGTGACTGGGGCCCGCAGCCCTGTCCCGCTCACAGCGTACTGCCCCCCACAGCCATGTCCCGCTCACAGGGACTGGGCCCCGGAGCACTGTCCCGCTCACAGGGACTGGCCCCCGCAGCCCTGACCTGCTCACAGCGTACTGCCCCCGGCAGCCGTGTCCCACCAACAGGCACTGGCCCTCGCAGCCATGTCGCGCTAACAGCGTACTGCCCCCCGCAGCCATGTCCCGCTGACAGCGTACTGCACCCCGCAGCCGTGTCCCGCTCACAGGGACTGGCCCCCACAGCCCTGATCTGCTCACAGGGACTGCTCCCCGCAGCTGTGTCCAACTAACAGGGACTGGGCCCCGCAGCCCTGTCCCGCTCACAGCGTACTGCCCCCCGCCGCCGTGTCCCGCTCACAGCGTACTGCCCCCCGCAGCCCTGACCCGCGCACAGTGACTGGCCCCTGCAGCCCTGACCCGCTCACAGGGACTGGGCCCCGCAGCCCTGACCCGCTCACAGGGACTGGGCCCCGCAGCCCTCTCCCGCTCACAGGGACTGGGCCCCGCAGCCCTGTCCCGCTCACAGGGACTGGCCACAGCAGCCCTGTCCCACTCACAGTGTCTGGCCCCCGCAGACCTGTCCCTCTCACAGGGTCTGGGCCCCGCAGCCATGTCCCGCTCACAGGGACTGGGCCCCGCAGCCCTCTCCCACTCACAGGGATCCTGGCCCTGCTGCCCTTACCCGCTCGCAGTGGCCTGGGCCCCGAAGCCCTGACCCGGTCACAGCGGCCTGCCCTCTCAGTCCTGACCCGCTGGCAGGGACTGGGCCCCGATGCCCTGACCCGCTCACAGTGTAATGCCCCCTGCAGTCCAGACCCGCTGACAGCGACGTGCCCCCGCAGCGCTGTCCCGCTCACAGCATATTGCCCCCCGCAGCCCTGACCCGCTCACAGGGACTGGCCCCCGCAGCCCTGACCCGCTCACAGCAGCCTGTACCCCGCAGCCCTGTCCCGCTCACAGGGACTGGGCCCGGCCGCCCTGACCCGCTCGCAACGGCCTGCCCCCGTCGCCCTGACCCGCTGGCAGGGACCGGGCCCCGCAGCCCTGTCCCGCTCACAGGGACTGGGCCCGGCCGCCCTGACCCGCTCGCAACGGCCTGCCCCCGCAGCCCTGACCCGCTCACAGCGACTTGCCCCCTGCAGCCCTGTCCCGTTCACAGTGACTTGCCCCCTCAGTCCTGACGCGCTCACAGCGGCCTGCCCCCGCCGCCCTGACCCGCTCATAGTGGCCTGCGGCCGCAGCCCTGACCCCCTCACAAGGGACTGGCCCCCGCAGCCCTGACCCGCTCACAGGGACTGGCCCCCGCAGCCCTGACCCGCTCCCGGACTGGGTCCCGCAGCCCTGTCGCGCTGACAGGGACTGGGCCCAGCCGCCCTGACCCGTTCGCAACGGCCTGCCCCCGCCGCCGTGACCCGCGGGCAGGGACGGGCCCCGCCGCCCTGACCCACTCACAGCGGCCTGGGCCCCGCAGCCCTGTCCCGCTCACAGGGACCCTGGCCCCGCCGCCCTGACCCGCTCGCAGTGGCCTTGGCCCTGGCGACCTGACCCGCTTGCAGCAGACTGGGCCCCGCTGCCCTGACCCGCTCGCAGTGGCCTGCCCCCGCCGCCCTGACCCGCTGGCAGGGACTGGGCCCTGCCGCCCTGACCCGCTCACAGCGGCCTGGGCCCCGCAGCCCTGTCCCGCGCACGGGGACTGGGCCCCGGCGCCCTTACCCGCTCGCAGCGAATTGGCCCCATCAGCCCTGTCCCGCTCACAACGGCCTGCCCCCGCCGCCCTGACCCACTCGAAGCGGCCTGCCCCCGCTGCCCTGACCCGCGCCCAGGGACCGGGCCCCGCAGCCCTGACCCGCTCACAGCAACCTGGCCCAGCTGCCCTGACCCGCTCACAGCGGCCTGGGCCCCGCAGCCCTGTCCCGCTCACAGCGGCCTGCCCCCTGCACCTTGACCCGCTCACAGCGGCCTGCCCCCGCCGCCCTGACCCGCTAACAGGGACTGGCCCCCGCAGCCATGTCGCGCTAACAGCGTTCTGCCCCCCGCAGCCATGTCCTGCTCGCAGCATACTGACCCCGGCAGCCGTGTCCCGCTAACAGTGACTGGGGCCCGCAGCCCTGTCCCGCTCACAGCGTACTGCCCCCAACAGCCATGTCCCGCTCACAGGGACTGGGCCCCGGAGCACTGTCCCGCTCACAGGGACTGGCCCCCGCAGCCCTGACCTGCTCACAGCGTACTGCCCCCGGCAGCCGTGTCCCACCAACAGGCACTGGCCCTCGCAGCCATGTCGCGCTAACAGCGTACTGCCCCCCGCAGCCCTGTCCCACTGACAGGATGGGCCCCGCAGCCCTGTCCCGCTCACAGGGACTGGGCCCCGCAGCCCTGTCCCGCTCACAAGGTATTGCCCCCCGCAGCCGTGTCCCGCTCACAGGGACTGGCTCCCGCAGGCCTGACCCGCTCACAGCGGCCTGGGCCCCGCCGCCCTGACCCGCTCACAGCGTATTGTGCCCCGCAGCCCTGACCCGCTCACAGCGTATTGCCCCTTGCAGCCCTGTCCCGTTCACAGCGAGTTGCCCCCTCAGCCCTGACCCGCTCACAGCGGCCTGCCCCCGCTGCCCTGACCCGCGCCCAGGGACCGGGCCCCGCAGCCCTGACCCGCTCAGAGCGACCTGGCCCAGCTGCCCTGACCCGCTCACAGCGGCCTGGGCCCCGCAGCCCTGTCCCGCTGACAGCGGCCTGCCCCCTGCACCTTGACCCGCTCACAGCGGCCTGCCCCCGCCGCCCTGACCCACTGACAGGGACTGGGCCCCGAAGCCCTGACCCGCTCACAGCGGCCTGGGCCCCGAAGCCCTGACCCGCTCACAGCGGCCTGGGCCCCGAAGCCCTGACCCGCTCACAGCGGCCTGGGCCCCGAAGCCCTGACCCGCTCACAGCGGCCTGGGCCCCGAAGCCCTGACCCGCTCACAGCGGCCTGGGCCCCGAAGCCCTGACCCGCTCACAGCGGCTTGCCCCTGCAGCTCTGTCCCTCTGACAGGGACTGGGCCCCCCAGCACTGTCCTGCTCACAGGGACTGGGCCCTGCAGCCCTGACCCGCTCAGACGGTCTGGGCCCCGCAGCCCTGTTCCGCTCACAGCGTACTGCCCCCCGCAGCCTTGTCCTGCTCACAGCTGACTGGGCCTCGCAGCCATGTCCCGCTCACAGGGACGGGGCCCCGGAGCACTGTCGCGCTCACAGGGACTGGCCCCCACAGCCCTGACCCGCTCACAGCGTACTGCCCCCGGCAGCCATCTCCCGCTAACAGGGACTGGCCCCCGCAGCCATATCGCGCTAACAGCGTACTGCCCCCCGCAGCCGTGTCCCACTCACAGGGACTGGCCCCCACAGCCCTGATCTGCTCACAGGGACTGCCCCCTGCAGCTGTGTCCAACTGACAGGGACTGGCCCCATATCCCTGACCCGCTCACAGGGACTGGGCCCCCCAGCCATGTCCCGCTCACAGCGTACTGCCCCCCGCAGCCCTGTCCCGCTCACAGGGACTAGCCACCGCAGCCGTGTCCTGCTCACAGCGGCCTGCCCCCTGCACCTTGACCCGCTCACAGCGGCCTGCCCCCGCCGCCCTGACCCACTGACAGGGACTGGGCCCCGCAGCCCTGACCCGCCCGCTCACAGCGTCCTGGGCCCCGAAGCCCTGACCCGCTCACAGCGGCCTGGGCCTCGAAGCCCTGACCCGCTCACAGCGGCCTGGGCCCCGAAGCCCTGACCCGCTCACAGCGACTTGTCCTTGCAGCTCTGTCCCTCTGACAGGGACTGGGCCCCCCAGCACTGTCCTGCTCACAGAGACTGGGTCCCGCAGCCCTGTCCCGCTCACAGGGACTGGGCCCCGCAGCCCTGACCCGCTCACAGGGACTGGGTCCCGCAGCCCTGTCCCGCTCACAGCGACTGGCCCCCGCAGCCCTGACCCACTCACAGGGACTGGCCCCCTGCTGTCCTGACCCAATCACAGGGACTGGCCCCCTGCTGTCCTGACCCGCTCACAGGGACTGGGCCCCTGCTGTCCTGACCCGCTCACAGGAACTGGCCCCCTCCAGTCCTGACCCGCTCACAGGGACTGGACCCCTGCTGTCCTGTCCCGCTCACAGGGACTTGCCCCCGCAGCCCTGACCCGCTCACAGGGACTTGCCCCCGCAGCCCTGACCCGCTCACAGGGACTGGCCCCCTGCAGCCCTGACCCGCTCACAGGGACTGGCCCCCTGCAGCCCTGACCCGCACACAGGGACTGGCCCCCTGCAGCCCTGACCCGCACACATGGACTGGGCCCTGCAGCCCTGACCCGCTCACAGCGATTTGCCCCCTGCAGTCCTGTCCCGCTGACAAGGACTGAACCCTTGCAGTCCTGACCCGCTCACAGGCACTTGCCCCCACAGCCCTGATCCGCTCACAGCGATTTACCCCGCAGCCCTGTCCCGCTGACAGGGACTTGCCCCCGCAGCCCTGACCTGCTCACAGCTACTTGCCCCTCCTTCCTGACCTGCTCACAGGCACTTGTTCCCTCCGTCGTAACCCGCTCACAACGACTTGTCCCCTCTGTCCTGACCCGCTCACAGCGTTTTGCCTCCCATCCCTCTTAGACAGGTCACCCCTTGCTCAGAAACGGTCCCAATTATCCATGAGCCGGAAACCCTGCCCCCTGTGCCAGCTCCTTAACCATGCATTCATCTCACCTATCTTTCTATGACTTAGCTCACTAAGATGTGGCACTCATGGCAACCCATAAATTATTACCCTCTCGGTCCTGCCTTTCAGCCTCTTTGCTAACTCCTTGCACATAGTCCGCAGGATGTCATCCCTCTTTCTGCCCATGTCATTGGTACCAACGTGCCCCGTGGCCTCTGGCTGCTCACCCTCCCCTTTAAGAATTTGTTGCAACCACTCAGAGATGTCCTTGACCTTGCACCAGGGAAGCAACACGCAGCCCTGGTGTCTCAAATGTGGCGACAGAATCTATGCCCCCAACGAATGAGTCTCCAACCACACTCGCTCACTTGGATTTGCCTTACTCTGTCCCACAGCAGGGTGGTTTGCACTGTGGACCTGGCTACTGCTGATTATATAACTGACCCAGTTTAGTTTTAGATCAGTGTTAACCTTGGTTTAGTGGATAGCTAAGCACCTCAGTAGTCTACAATACAGGAGAAATACATTCTTAAGCTGACAGATTCTGTGACAGTCAAGGACAAGCACTGAATTGTTCTGACCTCATTTCCAACACCTGGCCCGTAGCCTTGCATGGCTTGGATTGCACTTGCACATTTAAAAAATAAATAAATGTAACGATGATGTGAGGGTAAGGACATGGAATTTTTTTGATATGGTCGTATTCTCTCTTGTTGGAGCTGATTGCTGCTTAGCACTTGTCTGGTGCAAATGTAACTTATCCTTTATCAGGCCAAGCCTGATCGTTGTCCAAGTCTCACTGTATTTTCTCATCGTTGACTTAATGTTGGTTCGGCCCAACAGTGTTGTACATACCCTGCCTATTCTGAAACTCTACCACTGAATATTAAGTCTAATAAAGACAAGTATCCAATGTGCCTTCCAAACCACTTCAACGACCTGGTCCATTACATTGGGGGATCAACAGGCATGCACATCAAGATCCTGAGATCCCTCTGATCATTGGTGCTTGTGAGGTCCCTATGATTCATCATGGGCTCCAAGATCTGATTGTGCTGTGTCACCAAATCCTTATCTCGTTTGTCCTTACATGAAATAATGTTCACAAACGCTTCTCAAAAATTTTTTGCAATCATGACACAGGTGAGCATAAAACTTGGAACATGACAGCAACAGGAATCGACAGGAGATTTTGTGGGCAAGATCGGGATTCCCGGAAGGTATGTTGCCTCCCTGGTGCCAGGGTCCGGGACGTCTCCGATCGGGTGTATAAAGTTCTGAAAGGGGAGGGCGAACAGCCAGAAATCGTGTAACATATTGGCACAAATGATATAGCCAGAAATAGGTTTGAGGATATAAAAAGTGATTTCAGGGAGTTAGGATGGAAGCTGCAGAGCAGGACGAACAGAGTAGTGTTCTCTGGTTTACTACCGGTGCCACGAGATAGCGAGGTGAGGAACAGGGAGCGGGCGCAGCTGAACACGTGGCTACGCAGCTGGTGTAGGAGGGAGGGCTTCAGATATGTTGATAATTGGGATGCCTTCTGGGGAAGGTGGGACCTGTACAAGAAGGACGGGTTGCATCTGAACTGGAAGGGGACCAATGTCATGGGTGGAAGGTTTGCTCGAGTAGTTCGAGAGGGTTTTAACTAGTATGGCAGGGGGGTGGGAACCTGAGCTGTATACCAGAGGTGAGCGTTGATGCAGGTGAGGCAGTAGCAAGAGGTAGACCAGCTAGTGGGAAGGATTTTCCTGGGAAGGAACCAAGGGATCGGTTAAAGTGTGTTTGCTTTAATGCAAGGAGTATCAGGAATAAAAGTGATGAACTTAGAGCATGGATCAGTACCTGGTGCTATGATGTTGTGGCCATAACAGAGACATGGGTTTCTCATGGGCAGGAATGGTTGCTGGATGTTCCAGGGTTTAGAACATTTAAAAAGAATAGGGAGGGGGGAAAAAGAGGAGGGGGTGTAGCACTACTAATCAGAGAGGGTATCACAGCTACAGAAGCTTCCTTTGTCGAGGAAGATCTGCCTACTGAGTCAGTATGGGTGGAAATTAGGAACAGCAAGGGAGTAGTCACCTCGTTAGGGGTTTACTACAGGCCCCCCAATAGCAGCAGGGAGATTGAAGAAAGCATAGGTCGACAGATTTTGGAAAAGTGTGGACGCAGTAGGGTTGTTGTAATGGGTGACTTTAACTTTCCTAATATTGATTGGAACCTCCTTCGAGCAGAAGATTTGAATGGAGCTGTTTTTGTAAGGTGTGTTCAGGAGGGTTTCCTAACGCAGTACGTTGACAGGCCGACGAGGGGAGAGGCCATTCTAGACTTGGTGCTCGGAAACGAGCCGGGGCAGGTATCAGATCTTGTGGTGGGAGAGCATTTTGGTGATAGTGACCATAACTGCCTCACATTCTACATAGCTATGGAGAAGGAGAGGATTAGGCAGAATGGGAGGATATTTAATTGGGGAAGAGGAAACTATGATGCGATTAGACATGAGTTAGGAAGCATGGACTGGGAGCAGTTGTTCCATGGTAAGGGAACTATAGACATGTGGAGATGGTTTAAGGAACAGTTGTTGGGAGTGATGAGTAAATATGTCCCTCTGAGACAGGCAAGAAGGGGTAAGATTAAGGAACCTTGGATGACGAGAGCGGTGGAGCTTCTAGTGAAAAGGAAGAAGGTAGCTTACATAAGGTGGAGGAAGCTAGGGTCAAGTTCAGCTAGAGAGGATTACATGCAGGCAAGGAAGGAGCTCAAAAATGGTCTGAGGAGAGCCAGGAGGGGGCACGAGAAAGGCTTGGCAGAAGGAATCCGGGAAAACACAAAGGCATTTTACACTTACGTGAGGAATAAGAGAATGGTCAAAGAAAGAGTAGGGCCGATCAGGGATAGCATAGGGAACTTGTGTGTGGAGCCTGAGGAGGTAGGGGAAGCCCTAAATGAGTTTTTTGCTTCTGTCTTTACGAAAGAAACCAACTTTGTAGTGAATGAAACCTTTGAAGAGCAGGTGTGCATGCTGGAATGGATAGAGATAGAGGAAGCTGATGTGCTGAAAATTTTGTCAAACATTAAGATTGACAAGTCGCCAGGCCCGGATCAGATTTGTCCTCGGCTGCTTTGGGAAGCGAGAAATGCAATTGCTTCGCCACTTGCGAAGATCTTTGCATCCTCGCTCTCCACTGGAGTCGTACCTGAGGACTGGAGAGAGGCAAATGTAATTCCTCTCTTCAAGAAAGGAAATCGGGAAATCCCCGGCAATTATAGACCGGTAAGTCTCACGTCTGTCATCTGCAAGGTGTTAGAAAGGATTCTGAGGGATAAGATTTATGACCATCTGGAAGAGCATGGCTTGATCAAATACAGTCAACACGGCTTTGTGAGGGGTAGGTCATGCCTTACAAACCTTATCGAGTTTTTTGAGGATGTGACTAGAAAGGTTGATGAGGGTCGAGCTGTGGATGTGGTGTATATGGACTTCAGTAAGGCATTTGATAAGGTTCCCCATGGAAGGCTCATTCAGAAGGTCAGGAGGAATGGGATACAGGGGAACTTAGCTGCTTGGATACAGAATTGGCTGGCCAACAGAAGACAGCGAGTGGTAGTAGAAGGAAAAGATTCTGCCTGGAAGTCAGTGGTGAGTGGGGTTCCACAGGGCTCTGTCCTTGGGCCTCTACTGTTTGTAATTTTTATTAATGACTTGGACGAGGGAATTGAAGGATGGGTCAGCAAGTTTGCAGACGACACAAAGGTCGGAGGTGTCGTTGACAGTGTAGAGGGCTGTTGTAGGCTGCAGCGGGACATTGACAGGATGCAGAGATGGGCTGAGAGGTGGCAGATGGAGTTCAACCTGGATAAATGCGAGGTGATGCATTTTGGAAGGTCGAATTTGAAAGCTGAGTACAGGATTAAGGATAGGATTCTTGGCAGCGTGGAGGAACAGAGGGATCTTGGTGTGCAGATACATAGATCCCTTAAAATGGCCACCCAAGTGGACAGGGTTGTTCAGAAAGCCTATGGTGTTTTGGCTTTCATTAACGGGGGGATTGAGTTTAAGAGTCGTGAGATCTTGTTGCAGCTCTATAAAACTTTGGTTAGACCGCACTTGGAATACTGCGTCCAGTTCTGGGCGCCCTATTATAGGAAAGATGTGGATGCTTTGGAGAGGGTTCAGAGGAGGTTTACCAGGATGCTGCCTGGACTGGAGGGCTTATCTTTTGAAGAGAGGTTGACTGAGCTCGGTCTCTTTTCATTGGAGAAAAGGAGGAGGAGAGGGTACCTAATTGAGGTATACAAGATAATGAGAGGCATAGATAGAGTTGATAGCCAGAGACTATTTCCCAGGGCAGAAATGGCTAGCACGAGGGGTCATAGTTTTAAGCTGGTTGGTGGAAAGTATAGAGGGGATGTCAGAGGCAGGTTCTTTACGCAGAGAGTTGTGAGAGCATGGAATGCGTTGCCAGCAGCAGTTGTGGAAGCAAGGTCATTGGGGTCATTTAAGAGACTGCTGGACATGTATATGGTCACAGAAATTTGAGGGTGCATACATGAGGATCAATGGTCGGCACAACATTGTGGGCTGAAGGGCCTGTTCTGTGCTGTACTGTTCTATGTTCTATGTTCTATGTTCTATTAACAGGAATGTGCCCTTTGGCCCACCATGTTGGGCCAAACATGACAACAAATGAAATAATCCCTTCTGCCTGTCCTTGATCCATAGTCCTCCATTCCTTGCATATTCGTGCACTTAACTAAAAGTCCCTTTTAAATGCTTTCATCGTATCTGCATCCACTACCACCCCGGGCAATGTATTCCACACTTTTAACATGCTCAGTATGAAATATTTGCCCCTCACATCTCTTTTGAACTTCCCCCCTCTCAGCTTAAATGCATGCCCCCTAATAGTGGACACTTCAACTCCGGGGGAGAAATTTTCTGACCGTTAGCTGTATTTATGTATCTCCTAATTTTATAGATTTCTATCAAGCCTGCCCTCAGCTTCTACTGCTCCAGAGAAAACGAAGAGTTTTTCCAGCTTCTCCCTCTCGTTCATACCCTGTATTCCAGTCAGCATGCTGGTAAATCTCTTCTGCACCCTGTCCAAAGCCTGCACGTCCTTAGTGTAATGTGGCGGCCAGAATTGAATGCAATACTCTGTGTGGTCTCACCAAAGTCTTGTAAAGCTGCAATGTGACATCCTGACTCTTGCACTGAATTCCCCTATGAATAAAGGCAAGCATGCGATATGCCTTCTTGACCACCCTATCTACTTGTGTGGCTACTGTCAGGGAGTTATGGTCTAGGACCCCAAGATCCCTCTGGACTTCACTGCTGTTTGGGGTCCTGCCATTAACTGTGTATCCCTTTCCTTAACACTTGGTCTCCTAAAATGCAACACCTCATGCCTGCCCAGATTAAATTCCATCGGCCATTTCTCCGCTCGTGTTTGCAATTGGTCTGTATCTTGCTGTGTCCTTTGACAACCTTCCATGCTGCCCACAAGTCCACTGGTCCTTATATCATCTGCAAACTTACTAATCCCCCGTCTACATTTGCAACCAAGTCATTGACACATATCACAAACAGCAGAAGTCACATCAATGCGGAACACCACTCGTCACCTGAGCTGCAGCCAGAAAAACAGCTTTCCACCACTGAGACGGCAAGAACTGTAGATGCTGGAATCAGAGATAACCAAGTGTGGAGCTGGAGGAACGCAGCAGGTCAGGCAGCATCAGAGGAACAGGAAAGCTGACATTATTGATGCTGCCTGGCCTGCTGTGTTCCTCCAGCCCTATACTGTGTTATCTTTGTTAGCCTTCCACCGCTACCGTCTGCCTTATATGGGCAGGCCAAGTCACCACGGATCTCATGGATCTTAATCTTCTGGATTAGCATACCATGAGGGACCTTGTTGAAAACCTTCGTAAAATCCATGTATATGTTATCAACTGTCCTAACCTAATTGATCACCCTTGTCACCTCCTTGAAAACTTCAACTGACTTGGTAAGACATAACCTGCCCCGCATAATGCCATGCTGGCTGTCCCTGATTAGCCCATACCTTTGAGACATGAGACACTCACCAGTCTGTAGTTTCCTGGAAAGTCCCCGTTTTCCTGCTTGAACAGAGGAACGACTTTATCCATTCACCAGTCTCCGCAACCCCTCCAGTGCCTGGCAAGGATATCAGATCCTGTTGAAAGTTGGGTGTTGATGCATTTGTGTAATGATTGTGTTTTGTTTGAGCCCGAACATTCAAAGCAGTGTAAGAATGTCTTTGTACAGCAGGCAAGGTGTCACGAGATTGAGCCTTCATACACTTGTAAGATGTTGAAAATTTGCCATTATTTATGAAAACAGTGATAAATTTCCATGATCAACATTTCTGTTACGCCTGAATGATTATCCCGTGGCATGTAAAATCAGAAAGATAGGATAAAATGAGACTGGGTCATGCCCTAGTCTTGCGGACTTGGGTCAGCATGCAGGGAGAATGTTTGTATTTCATGTATGTGGAAGTACTGAAATATTTCCATGAATCTAAAAGTCACTTTTCCCTTCATTGAAGGACACAATCATTGCCTTGGAAGCTTCATCACGATACAACATTGCATTTCTGAAGAGGGAAGAAGAAATCAACATGCAAATTCAATTCCATGTTTTTGGAAGTCCCATTGAGAACACGATTCATGTGCGCCGGCATAATGCTCTGACCGAGAAAGAATTGAGGGTGAGTTTGTAGTTTGGAAGATCGCAGCAATTTATGCATCAACTTCTTCATCAATAATGTTCCATTGCTTTCAAACTGCATTTTCCACTCTGCAAGTTAATAACTGTTAGAACAAGCAACAGTATCGGTAGATGGTCTATGGGGAATGCAATGTTACAAAACCCAATCCATTCAACAACATATTTCAGATATGTCAACAAATTAAATATTCCAGCAGAGGGATAAAACAAGGAAGATGAGAATGAGGAGGCAATAGCTCTGATGACAAAAGAACACCAACTTACCTTTAACCATTTGAGCAAAAAAGCAGGCACACAAACAAATAATCGTCTAACAATGCACACGTGCAACGGAGGCGACAGGGGGACTAAAAATGCCGAATTGTTGTCATGCGTATTTCTGAAAGGGTGAGTGAAACAGAATCTGTGGTAAATTTGAAGAAATACAGATAATGCATCTCAGGATGTTGGAGAAAGAACATTTATGGACTGAGGCAAATTGTATTGCCCTTTTCAGGAGTTATTCGGGTCATAATGAATTCAAATACTTTCTTCTGTGCTGAAAGCTATCGCTTAGTTGCAGCTGGATGACAATTTCTGTTCCTGGTAGTATTTAGCAAACTGTTAAAAGTGAATGTCACTGCACAGAATTCCAAACATGACTCCAATCAGCAGAGAAAATATCCAAGGGGTATGATGAGTTGTATCCTCTCATGTTGAACAATGCAGCTGCAGATACAATGGAGGCACTGATGATAATCTTCCAAGAATCCTTAGATTGTGGAAAATTCTCAGAGGATTGAAAGATTGTGAACAGAACACCATTATTACAAAGATACTTCGACAAAATAGCAAGCCAGTATTGCCAATTTAGGTCAACCTGGGTAGATGTTCATGCCGGCAATGAAAGATGAAATAACAGGGTACTGAGTGTGCTATAACATCCTACAGAGTTAACATCCTTTTATAAAGGGGAAATAATACTTGACAAACTTGCTACAGTGCTTTGAGAAGGAAACAAACATTACTGATGAAGGACCACCAGTTGATGTAGTACATTGAGATTTCAACAAAGCATTTGATAAGGTACAGCTCATAAGGTGTCTCAAATGAAAAGAGCCCATGTGTTCAAGGGTAGTATGTTCGGATGGACAGAGGACTGCATCGTAAATAGAAGTAGAGTCGTAGCAGCAGGATGGTAACTGACAAGTCATGTACGGCAGCAGAGCGAATGCAGCGGAGGCCATACACCTCATGTTGACTGGGTTGATTTTGGAAATGGCGTAGGGGATTGCTATGCTTAGGAAAGTTGGGCAGGCTGGGACTACGTTCATTGGCATTTATAAGATTGAAAAAATCTTATTTTTTCAACATGTAAGATTCTTAAGAGGCTTGATAGTGTATATCCGTAGAGATTACTCCCATTTGTGAAAGATTTTACGACCAGAGGCCACATTTTCAAATTGGTTGCCTATTCATTCAGGGAAGAATTACTTCTTTCAGGTTGTAGCACTCTATTGAACACTTTAGCCAAGAAGATTTTCGAGGGAATGCCATTAATCATATGCTAGGCTGTAACGGCCAGGTTAATTTTTAAATCAAGAAACAATGATAATGAGAAAAGGGTCTAGGCCTGAAACGTCAGCTTTTGTGCTCCTGAGATGCTACTTGGCCTGCTGTGTTCATCCAGCTTCATACTTTGTTATCTTGGATTCTCCAGCATCTGAGCTTCCCATTATCAGTGATAATGAGAAAAGGGTAGTCTTTACAGTGGAAGATACTTCAAGGATCCCCTTATTACTAAAGAATACAGGGAGGAATTAAACACATCACGACTACACAATCACTACCATGAGAGAAGTAGCAGTAGACAATCTAATGGAGTGAAAGCAGATTAGACTCTTTGCCGTGATGGTTCACTTTCTAAGGTTCTCAACAATGAGCTTCAGAGTCGGTGTCTGCATTGATTGTAATTTCCCAAAAAGGTTTAGATTCTAGAGAAGCATCTCAGGGCTGGAAAACTGCCGATGTGACATAGCTATTTAAAAAGGAGAGAGGCAAAAAGAAGATAACTACAACCGAAACAACATAACATCTATTGTTGGAAATATGTGGCAATCAACTATGAAGAAAATAATAGCAGGACATTTGGAAAATCAGAATCTAATCAAACAGAATCACCATAGATAATGGGAACTGCAGATGCTGGAGAATCCAAGATGACAAAATGTGAGGCTGGATGAGCACAGCAGGCCAAGCAGCATCTCAGGAGCACAAAAGCTGACGTTTCGGGCCTAGACCCTTCATCAGAGAGGGGGATGGGGTGAGGGTTCTGGAATAAATAGGGAGAGAGGGGGAGGCGGACTGAAGATGGAGAGAAAAGAAGATAGGTGGAGAGAGTATAGGTGGGGAGGTAGGGAGGGGATAGGTCAGTCCAGGGAAGACGGACAGGTCAAGGAGGTGGGATGAGGTTAGTAGGGAGATGGGGGTGCGGCTAGGGGTGGGAGGAAGGGATGGGTGAGAGGAAGAACAGGTGCGGGAGGCAGAGACAGGTTGGACTGGTTTTGGGATGCAGTGGGTGAAGGGGAAGAGCTGGGCTGGTTGTGTGGTGCAGTGGGGGGAGGGGACGAATTGGGCTGGTTTAGGGATGCGGTGGGAGAGATTTTGAAAGTGGTGAAGTCCACGTTGATACCATTATGCTGCAGGGTTCCCAGGCAGAATATGAGTTTCTGTTCCTGCAACCTTGGGGTGGCATCATTGTGGCACTGCAGGAGGCCCATGATGGCCATGTCATCTAAAGAATGGGATGGGGAGTGGAAATGGTTTGCGACTGGGAGGTACAGTTGTTTGTTGCGAACTGAGCGGAGGTGTTCTGCAAAGCGGTCCCCAAGCCTCCGCTTGGTTTCCCCAATGTAGAGGAAGCCACACCGGGTACAGTGGATGCAGTCTACCACATTGGCAGATGTGCAGATGAACCTCTGCTTAATGTGGAATGTCATCTTGGGGCCTGGGATAGGGGTGAGGGAGGTGGTGTCGGGGCAAGTGTAGCATTTCCTGCGGTTGCAGGGGAACGTGTCGGGTGTGGTGGGGTTGGAGGGCAGTGTGGAGCGAACAAGGGAGTCACGGAGAGAGTGGTCTCTCCGGAAAGCAGACAGGGGTGGGGATGGAAAAATGTCTTGGGTGGTGGGGTCGGATTGTAGATGGCGGAAGTGTCAGAGGATGATGCGTTGCATCCGGAGGTTGGTCGGGTGGTGTGTGAGAATGAGGGGGATCCTCTTGGGGCGGTTGTGGCGGGGGCAGGGTGTGAGGGATGTGTTGCGGGAAATATGGGAGATGCGGTCAAGGGCGTTCTCGATCACTGTGGGGGGCAAGTTGCGGTCCTTGAAGAACTTGGACATCTGGGATGTGCGGGAGTGGAATGTCTTATCGTGGGAGCAGAAGCGGCGGAGGCGGAGGAATTGGGAATAGGGGATGGAATTTTTGCAGGATGGTGGGTGGGAGGAGATGTATTCTAGGTAGCTGTGGGAGTCGGTGGGCTTGAAATGGACATCAGTTACAAGCTGGTTGCCTGAGATGGAGACTGAGAGGTCCAGGAAGGTGAGGGACGTGCTGGAGATGGCCCAGGTGAACTGAAGGTTGGGGTGGAAGGTGTTGGTGAAGTGGATGAACTGTTCGAGCTCCTCTGGGGAGCATGAGGCGGCGCCGATACAGTCATCAATGTACCGGAGGAAGAGGTGGGGTTTGGGGCCTCCAGTGACAGTGCAGCACTCCCTTAATATTGTTAAAGATTTTACGACCAGAGGCCACATTTTCAAATTGGTTGCCTATTAATTTAGGGGAAGAATTACTTCTTTCAGGTTGTAGCAATCTATTGAACACTTTAGCAGAGAAGGTTTTAGAGGTAATGCCATTAATTATATGCTCGGCTGAGATGGCCAGGTTAATTTTTAAATCAAGGAACAACGACAATGAGAAAAGGGTAGCCTTTACAGTGGAAGATACTTCAAGGATCCCCTTATTACTAAAGAATAAAGGGAGGAATTAAACACATCACTACCACACCATCAGTACCATGAGAGAAGTAGCAGTACACAATCTAATGGAGTGAATGCAGATTAGACTCTTTGCCGTGATGGTTTACTTTCTAAGATTCTAAACAATGAGCTTCAGAGTCGGTATATGCATTGACTGTAATTTCCCAAAAAGGGTCAGATTCTCGAGAAGCATCTGAGGGTTGGAAAAATGCTGATGTGACGTCCCTATTTAAAAAGGAGAGAGGCAAAAAGAAGATAACTACAACCGAACCAGTCTAACATCTATTGCTGGAAATGTGTGGCAATCAACTATGAAGAAAATAATAGCAGGACATTTGGAAAATCATCATCTCATCAAACAGAATCAGCATAGCCTGATGAAAGAGAAATTATGTCTGGCTAATTTGTTTGGGTTTTTGGAGGAAGTTTTGGGAGGAGAATTAATAGAGGAAAACCAGTAAATGTGTTGTGTTTGGACTTGGAGAAAGCATTTGAGAATGTACTCAAAAGTAATAAGCTGAGAGCTGAGGTTTTGAAGGTAGTATATTGCTATGGATCAGTATGCTTTGCACGTTCTGGAAGAAGAGATCACATCTCGAGTAAAATGCACCAAGTGAATATATATTTTGGGGAACTTGGTGGCAATGCGGTAAGTCAGTGCAGAGTGTAAGAGGTGCCATTTGCTTGCTTTTTTTGCCTGATAGTTCATAAGCATTTTTTTTTTTGAGACAGGGCGAATTGAAGCCAGAATCAGGGACCGAGAGGGTGAACCAGGTTCATTGGTTGTTGATCGCAACTGGTTTAAGAATCTATTATCGGTAGCTTTCAGATTGAAAGTAAATCGGAGAAATATTTACAGGCTACACACTAAAAGACCAGAATGTTTTCAAATCAAATTAAGATCGAAGTAATTGAAATGGAGATGCCAGGCCAGATGATGATTTGTACCTACATGACGGGGGAGTGGTCAGGCCCCAGACTCCAGCTTACGGTTGATGAACTGGAATCTCAGTTTTGACCAATCAACAAATCATGTGGGGCAGAGTTACCAGGGAATGCTGTGCTTCAGGAGGCAGTCACACACCTTAGATTAACTAGCTGAAACTCGGTCAGTGGCCAATGACAAAGAACAGGGCAGGTGGAAGGATCCAGGATGTAGTGCAGAAGGAACCTTGGCCTTTGATCTTATCGAACAGGTTTGAGATTCTATCTTCGTGTGTGGATGAGAGTGCAGGGTATAGGGAAGATGAGTCAACTGACGATAGCACTGTGGTACAGGTGGGACATTCAGGAGGGGATAAAAAGTGAAATGTAGTTATAATCAGAGGTAGTATAGTTAGGGGAATGAACACTGTTCGTTGTGACCAGGATCGAGAGTCTCGAAAGTAATGTTGCCTGCCTGGTGCCCAGGTTCAGGATATTCCATCTCGGCTACAAAGGAACTTGAAGTGGGAGGAGTAGAAATCCAGCTATTGTGGTCCTCACAGGTACCATTGATATGGAAGAAAGAGGAAAGAGGTTCTCCTGAGGGATTATGAGCACCGAGGTGCTGAGGTGAGAAAGCAGACCGAAGATGGAGAGTAAAGAAGATAGGTGGAGAGGGTGTAGGTGGGGAGGTAGGGAGGGGATAGGTCAGTCCAGGGAAGACGGACCGGTCTCCCCACTGCACCACACAACCAGCCCAGCTCTTCCCCCCCACCCACTGCATCCCAAAACCAGTCCAACCTGTCTCTGCCTCCCTAACCGGTTCTTCCTCTCACCCATCCCTTCCTCCCACCCCAAGCCGCACCCCCAGCTACCTACTAACCTCATCCCACCTCCTTGACCTGTCCGTCTTCCCTGGACTGACCTATCCCCTCCCTACCTCCCCACCTACACCCTCTCCACCTATCTTCTTTACTCTCCATCTTCGGTCCGCCTCCCCCTCTCTCCCTATTTATTCCAGTTCCCTCCCCCCATCCCCCTCTCTGATGAAGGGTCTAGGCCCGAAACGTCAGCTTTTGTGCTCCTGAGATGCTGCTTGGCCTGCTGTGTTCATCCAGCCTCACATTTTATTATCTTGGTAATAATCTCTGGATTATTATCTGAGCAATTTGGCACGGTGTGAACATAATTATAGATGTACATTGTTCAAATGGTGGCCTGGCAGAAATGTGTTTGAGTTCATGAGACATTTGCATCGGTATGGGGAAGGAGGGAGTCGTTCTGGTGTTATAGGCTCGACTAGAATCATATTGGGACAAGTATCCTCGCAAAATACAGAGCTAGGTCTGGGGCTAGGGCGTTAAAATAAAAAGTGTGGAGTGGGTGAGCTCAGTTGCATGGAAAATTGTGGAAAAAGTTAGAAGCTGCTAAGTGCTCAGCTAAGTTTCCAGAGCAAGTAATAGGACAAAAAGTATGGAAATGGTCAGGAGTCTCACTTCAGCTGCAGCAGATAAGAAGGGTGGCTGTAAATGCCAGACTGAAGATCTTGTATTGAATTGCAGGGAGTGTATGAAACAAAGTGAATGAGTTTGTGGTGCAGATTGAAATTGACAGATACATCACTCTGGGTATCACAGAGAGGTGGTTGTTAGGGGATAAGTGTTGGGAATGAAATAGCCCATGATTCATGTCCGATAGAAAGAACAGGCAAATGGACAGAGATAACCAAGTGTGGAGCTGGATGAGCACAGCAGGCCAAGCAGCATCTCAGGACCGTAAAAGCTGACGTTTTCTGCCGAGACCCTTCTACTTCTGTGTGTTCATCCTGATCCACACTTTGTTATCTTGGATTCTGAAGCATCTTCAGTTCCCATTATCTCCGATACAAATGGACAGAGATGCCAGGGTTGGCTTGTCAGTAAGAAATGAGGTCGCGCTGAAGGAACCACAGCTCTTGTGCTTGTTTATTAATGACTTGGAGGAAAGAGGTGCATGTGCTGTGGCTAAATTTGTAGATGACTGAAAAAATATTTGGAAAGACAAGGCATGGCCCAGAAACAGAGATTTACCGGGATGTTACTTGGATCGGAATGTATTAGCTATAAGGAGGGTTTGGTGGAAATGCTGTGTCATGATAAATGTAATGAGATCAACCATGATCTCACCGAATGATGGAGGAATATTCAATGGGCCAAATGACTTTTTTTGTGAGTCTGTTGTTTGACAATGCATTCATGAAGGTGTTTTTTTTTCTCTCTTGGATAAGATGTGAAAATGAAATGTATCCGAGATAATGGGAACTGCACATGCTGGAGAATCCAAGACAACAAAATGTGAGGCTGGATGAACACAGCAGGCCAAGCAGCATCTCAGGAGGACAAAAGTGCTCCTGAGATGCTGCTTGGCCTGCTGTGTTCATCCAGCCTCACATTTTGTTGTCATGAAATGTATACACTTCCTTTTCATCTGGGAATAAATAATTGTTCTGAACGATTTCCATTGACTAATAGCCATCTGACAAGCTTCGCAATGTAAAGAGATTTTTAGCTTCTTTTTAATTGTAAAGGTATTCTTTGGAATTAATTTGGCATATATTATTTGCATCTCAGGAAGTATGTTCATCACTGCATCTCAAAAAGTGCTCTGTTGTATGACAACAGCTTTTTAAAGATCACTTCAATGGTTGTGATTTTGAGTTGCCATAACACACATTAAATTACACTGTTGGCCAATCTGTCCATGATTATTTCATTATGTTATGCTTCAAACAGACAAGGAAATATTGGTGATGCAATGAAGTGTTTGACTCTCAAATATAATTGCTGTTATAGTTTCCACTTGGAAGAAAGATTCACATCAAATTGACTGGTCAAGGAAATGGGACACTGACTGTGAGTACTTTGAATGTTCGAGTTATTCCTAAAATGAAAGTCATGACCTTGATGATTTCTCTTTCATGCAGATATGAAGAGACTCTTTTAAAATATCCTCTAGGTTAGTGGTTCAGGCATAAAAGTGCAATATGTATATTTATGTATACACATGTACATTCGTAATCTGAAAAGAAAATGAGTATAAATCACTTGTGACAAGGTGAGAATGAGTTATCCAGATAGTAAGAACTGCCAATGTTGGTGTCTGAGATAACACATTGTGGAGCTGGAGGAACACAGCAGGGCAGGCAGCATCAGAGGCTCAAGAAAGTTGAGGTTTTGGGTCAGGACCCTTCCTGAGAAATGGAGGGTGGAAGGGAGCTCAGAAACAAATCGTGTGGAGGGGGAGGAGGTGCTGGGGAAGGTAGGTGGGATGGTAATAAGTGAGTACTGTCCAGATTGGAACAGGTTTTCCCCAGGGGGTATTGAGTACGAATTCCAAATCACTCTCAAAATCTTAGTGACTGTTAACATTGATGTTTTTTGTCTGTGTGTTTCAGCAATTGCATGACTGTTGAATGGTTCGTTGAGAGTGAGGAACCTATGGACTCTCACACACCAAGATGGAATTGAGTTCGAAGAGTGACTTCAAAATAGTTGCTTGCTTTTAAAATCTTGACCGTTTTTGCTGTCCAGTTGAATGAATTTAGCTTCATACTGCTTCACTAGGAATTAGCGTTTCATAGGAACATATTTGTGAAACGTACAGTTCCGTAAGTTTTAGCATAAACTGGTGCAGCCTTTCGGTGCTTGCAAAAAGGCTCATCTCTCCATTAATACCGAAGGAAAATTGGAGTTTAAAAGTAAGTTCACCCGCTGTCAGGGAATGAAATGTTAATTTTGACTCGAACATAATTTTAAAAAAAGTCATATATTTGTGTAACACTGAACTCAAATTAAAATTTGGATATGCTAGTTTTACAGATGGTTGGATATTGAATTCAATTTAAATGAGGGTGAAGATCACTTTAAATCCAGCATATTTGTGAAGAAAAGAAAGAGCATGTCAAATAAAATTAACTGCATGACTCTTCATAGCCCTATATGTAGAATTTCATTCTGAACTATGAGACAGTTGTGACCCCATACTACCTCAGTGCTCATGGCAAGAGTAAGACTCCTGTTTGATGTGCTGTGCACTGCATGGAATGGCGGCAACATCAGATTCATTGATGCTTGAGAATCAAAAGAATATGACGATAAGATTTAAAATCAAAATCTCAATGAACACTTCAAGGAATGTATTACAGGAAGAGGGGGAAAGCATGTATGACTAATAGAAGGTGGTGGCGCAGATCACATAGACCTGTGTGCGAAAACTTATCACAAATTTCACATTGAATGGAACAGTTTAAACAGGCTGGAGGAAGCAGACATGCCAGCCCAAACTTTTTGAATTTGAGCATTCTGTTCGTAAACGTCAGCAAAATTGTGGGAAACATGTTTATTCTTTCTCTTTTATTGCACAGAACCATACGATGAGACTGTTTTGATGAGGAATTTAAAGATTATGTGTCCCATCCGTTTGACTCACAGTTTGGTACCATAGGTTGGTCCGATCTTCGTTCGAGAAGGAAAAGGGATGTTCCAGATACAGAAAACCGTCAAACCATTTACTACAAAGTCCGTTTCTGGTTAGTATTAATTAATGCAGTTAACATTTTTAGCTCGACATGATTGCACAATGGAGTCAATAAGAAAATTCCATCTGATATTCCACATAAATTTTAAGTGGATATTAAAGCAGCTCATTTCTTTTTCATGCTGTATGCTGCTTTTAAGAATGGTTGTCTTCTTGCCGAAATGTTTAGCTTTGACTCCATGGCTTCTTCCATGAGCTCACTTTGAAACACATGTTTCTTCAGCCAAAAATGCACGTTTACCCGGTGTAGCTTGACTAACCTTTCCCTGTGGTCGTTCCCCTGAAATCCCCTGCAGTAGCTCCCCTGAAAAACAACTATACCATTTTGGATACTGTTCCGGGGGATGACTTAGCACGGGTATGCAGTAGGGTGCAGGTCTCTGGCACAGAGTCTGTCCCTCTTGCACAGAAGGGAAGCGGGGATAGGAAGAGAGTGATAGTCATTGGGGACTCAATAGTTAGAGGGACTGATAGAAGATTTGCCGGGAACGAAAGAGACTCACGATTGGTGTGTTGCCTACCAGGTGCCAGGGTCTGTGATGTCACGAATATCCTGGGTGGGAAATTGGCTAGTGCCATTCGGTTGGATTTAAATGAGCTCAGAAGGGGGATGGGAAACTGAGGTGTAGTCCTAGTACACAGGAGGATGAGCATAGGGAGGACATGGTCAGGACCTCACTGTCACAGAAGTGTGCTGGCAGACAGCAAGCTGGATTGAAGTGTGACGACTTTAATGCCAGGAGTATCCGGAATAATGTAGGTGAGCTTGCAGCTTGGATAGGTACCTGGGACTTCGATGTTGTGGCCATTTCGGAGACATGGATAGAGCAGGGTCAGGAATGGATGTTGCAGGTTTTCGGGTTTAGATCTTTCATAAGGTCTGGCAAGGTGGTAAAAGAGGGGGAGGTGTGGCTTTGTTGGTCAAGGACAGTATCACGGCGGCTGAAAGAACCTTTGAGGACTCGTCTACTGCGGTTGTATGGGCTGAGGTTGCCCAGGAAGGTTTGTCGACTGAGTCAGTGTGGGTGGAAGTTCGGAACAGCAAGGCAGCAGTCACTTCACTGGGGGTTTTCTACAGACCCCAAATAGCAGTTGGGAGATCGAAGAACTCATTGGCCGGCAGATTGTTGAAAAGTGCAAACGTATCAGGGTTGTTGTTATGGGTGACTTCAACTTTCCCAATATAGATTGAAACCTCCTCAGTGCAGATGGTTTGGATGGAGCCGTTTTTGTCAGGTGTGTTCAGGAGGGTTTCCTGACTCAGTATGTGGACAGGCCGACGAGGCGGGAGGCCATTTTGGATTTGGTGCTCGGCGATGAGCCAGGACAGGTGTCAGATCTCGTGGTGGGAGAACACTTTGGCGACAGTGACCGCAAGAGCCTCCCATTTACCATAGCCATGGAAAGGAGCAGTTACCAGGGGAAGATATTTCACTGGGGTCAAGGAAACTATGATGCTATCAGACAGGAGTTGGGAAGTACAGATTGGGAGCAATTGTTCCACAGAAAGGGCGCAGCAGACATGTGGAGGCTGTTCAAGGAGCAGTTGTTGCGAGTGATGTATAAATTTGTTCGTCTGAGACAGATAAGAAGGGGTAAGATTAAGGAGCCTTGGATGACGGGTACAGAGGTGCTACTTGTCAAAAAGAAAAAGCAGCGTACGTAAGGTGGAGGAAGTGAGGGTCTAGCACAGCTTGAGAGTATTACAGGCCTGCTCGGAAGGAGCTCAAAAGATATTGCCTGTACAATTGTTACCTGTTACAACCTTTGCGTCCACGCTTGCTCATTCAATGGTGTCAAGATGCCAGCAGTGCGTGTACCTTCTCCATCCCCTAATGCCGTCAGCTCACACAAGACATAGTCCTTACTTAAAATCTTCTGATCAACCAAAGTTCATTGCAATGGACATTTTAGTTATCTGTCATGAAACGAAAACTGAATCTGACTGGCATGACCTGCAGTGCAAATGAATATAATCTGTGAAACGAGATTCCTTATGGGCTTGCAGCCGCGACAAATAATTGCTTTTCAAAGACGTTGCATACATACATTTTTTTCTCCTATTACCTTAGATTATTTTTTTGTTTATGCATGTTGTGTGGGTTTCCAGTCAGGCGCATAAACACAGGTTGATGCAGTCACTGTTACAGCATGGTATTGAAGGAGAATTTGTGATCTTTGGAGTTTCATTCCAGTGTATGAAGGAGGGCACCATCAAGCCACTTCAGAGCACTACTGGCGACAAATTGTTGCAAGTTTTCAAGTGTTACCAATGGTCACATAAAATATGGCCTTTTTGTTGTTGCGCTATTCATCTTAACTGCAACATATCTAGTATTTAGGCTTGGAAACTATTTCAAGTTTTTTGATTTACTTATTCAAAATCATTTATGATTGTTGTCATGATATCTACAATATGTTATTTTGATTGGACACAGAGGACTGGATCTGTCTTAATGGAAATAATGTATGCGCTTATAAAACCCCTTCTGGGCAAGGTAGTTGCTCAGTGGTTAGAGCTGCTCATGCACTGGGGAGCCAATTGAGATTCCAGTCTTGGGTAACTATCTGTGTGGAATTGACACGTCCTCCCCGCGTCTGCGAGGGGCTTCCACCAGGTGCTGCAGTTTCCTCCCATTGTTCAAAGATGTGCAGGTCCTTATATGTGATTTGTGAAGCATTTCTTAAATGTTTCAATCCTGCCAGCATCCAGTGCCTTGGACAAAGTAACTGGAGATGAATAAAAGATACTGTGCCTTTTGACACCATTTCCTGCTGGATTTTCATCAATCCTGCTTTGTATCGGTGACGACTTCCATGACCTTTTTTGATGCTATGTCTGAATTGACAGTCTAGTTCCAAATGTTTGTTGTGCAGTATTTCATGGTCTCTGTTATAGCATACCCACGAATGTCCACTTCAAAAGATACTTCCATATCATAGAATCCCTACGGTGTGGAAACAAGCCCATTTTGACCCAAGAAGTCCACGGCCACCCTCCAAAGAGCGTCTCACCCTGACTCATCCCCCGACCCTTTCCTCAGTAACCCTACATTTCCCATGACTAACACACCTAATCTACACATCCCTAAACACAATGGGCAAGTTTGGCATGGCCCATACACTGAGCCTGCACATCTTTGGACTGTGGGAGGAAACCAGAGCACCCAGCAGGAACCCATGCAGGCATGGGCAGAATGTACAAACTCCGCACGGAAAATCGTCCAACGGTGGGATCGAACCTGGGTCCCTGGCGCTGTGAGTCAGCAGTGCTAACCACTGAGCCACCGTGCTGCCCTTGGAGTTAGACAGAGCTTGCTTGTTCCTGGGTGGCCTCATACTGCCAACCTCCACTGAGTGGCAAAAGTGCTGACCAACTGCACTCATCTTCACTGGTTTTTGCTTTGTATCATTGAATTCAATCCTTCAAACTCTATGATAAATATTGAAATTTCCATTGATATGTGAGCGTTGTTTTTAGTACGTAGTATTGGTTTATTATGTTTCATTGGTACATAATGAATATTGTATGTGTATGCAAATGGGCAAGTTGGTAATGATGCAGTCCACAGACCTGGAGGATAATAACACTGTCCTTCAATCGCCCACGATGCCCTCTGCAAATTGGTAGAAAACAAAAATTTCTATAAAATTCATCTCTCCTCCCGTCAGTCAATCAAAATTAATTCAGGATTTTGTACAGGCCAATAACCGTAAGATTACACGAGCCTAAACAAAACTACTGGCTCATATTAGTTCAGTAAAGTGAAAGGGCAACAATAGAGGTAGTAGGAACTGCAGATGCTGGAGAATCTGAGATAAGAAGGTGTAAAGCTGGATGAACACAGCAAGCCAAGCAGTATCATCCGGCTCTACACCTTGTTATCTCAGGTTCTCTAGCGCCAATTTTCTGAAGTAGGGTCTCGTTCCGAAACATCAGCTTTCTTGCTTCTCTGATGCTGCTTGACCTGCTGTGTTCATCCAGGTCTCCACCTTGGGCAACAATAGAGTATGTTTTAAGTCACTAGATATGTTACGTGGGTTTGTCTTCCTTAGGGTGGAGTTAGTGGAACCGAAAAAGATGTCTCCCTCACAGCATTTGTGACAAAAGAATTGTATCGTTCCTTGGCGGCCTTTCAACAGAAGAATATTCAGAGATTTCCCGAGTGGTAAGAATGTAACTTCTTTTACTTCTCTTTATCTCACTTTTTCCAACAATTGGAAAATAGATTTTAGAAATAACATCGAGCTGATGAAGTGTGAAAAGAAGAATAATTCCAAGCAGTGGTGGGAGTTGGTCAGTGAGGTGGGAGGAGTGGATAGGTGGGAGAGAAGGCGGACAGGTCATGGAGGCGGGGATGAGGGGAGGAACTAGTGTTGGGATGAGGCTGGCGGGTGGGGAGATTTTGAGGGTGGCCAAGTCCACATTGAGGCTATTGAGTTGGAAGCTCCCGAGGCGGAATATGAGGTGCTGCTCCTCCAGTTTCTGGGTGGTTTGGTTGTGACACTGGAAGAGGCCCAGGATGGACATGTCATTCAGGGAGTGGGAGGGGGAGGGGGAGTTGAAGTGATGCAATGATTTGGACATGAAAATAGAAGGTGTGGTTAGTAAGTTTCCCAATGATTGAAGGTGTAGTAGCCAGCCAAGAAGGTCACCTCAGAATACAATGGGACATTGACAAGGGCCAATAAACTGAGGAATGGCAGATGGAGTTGAGGTTAGACAAATGTGAGGTGCTACATTTTGGAAAGGCAAATCAGGGCAGCACGCTTACACTGAAGGTTGTGGGGAGTGTTGCTTAATAAAGAGACACTGGAGTGCAGTTTCGTAGTTCCATCAAAGTACAGCCACCGGTAGAAAGGATATGAAGGAGACATTTGGTGTGCTCGCCTTTATCGGTCAGTGCATTGAGAATAGGAGTTGGGAGATCACTTAGCAGCCATATAGGACGTTGGTTCGGCTGCTTTTGGAATACTGCAATCGATTTTAGTCTCCTTGCGAGAGGAAGGATGTCGGCGCAACATTGAGGGCCGAAGGGCCTGTTCTGCGCTGTATTGTTGTATGTTGTAAACTTGAAAGGGTTCAGAGAAGATCTACAAGGATGTTACCAGCATCGGAGGTTGGAGGTATACCGTGGGCTTGAACAGGCAGCTATTTCTTGGAACTTTGGAGTTCAGGGCTGACCATATAGAAGTTTATACAATTACGAGGGATGTGGATAGAGCGAACAGCCAAGATCTTTTCCCCGGGTTGCTGGAATCCAAAACTGGAGGGAATAGGTTAAAAATGAGAGAGGGAAGATTTAAAATGGACCGGATTTTTTTCACAGTGGTGCATGTCTGGAGTGAGATACAATGACTGAGTGAAATGGGATGCAGTGACTGATGGAGATGGGATGCTGTGACTGAGTGAAATGGGATGCTGTGACTGAGGGTAATGGGATGTAGTGACTGAGGGTAATGGGATGTAGTGACTGATGGTAATGGGATGCAGTGACTGATGGTAATGGGATGCAGTGACTGAGGTGAAATGGGCTGCAGAGACTGAGTGAAATAGCATGCAGTGATTGAGGAACGGCGATGCAGTGACTGTGGGAAATGGGATGCAGTGACTGTGGGAAATGGGATGCAGTGACTGAGTGAAATGTGATGCAGTGACTGAGTGAAATCGGATGCAGTGACTGAGGGAAATGAGATGCAGTCGCTGAGTGAAATGAGATGCAGTCGCTGAGTGAAATGGGATGCATCACTGAGGGAAATGGGATGCAGTGACTGAGTGAAATGGGATGCAGTGACTGAGTGAAATCGGATGTAGTGACTGAGGGAAATGGGATGCACTGACCCAGTGAAATGAGATGCAGTGACTGACGGAAATGGGATGCAGTGACTGAGGGAAATGGGGTGCAGTATATGTGGGAAGAAGCAACCAATCACTGAGTGAAATGAGATGATGAGACTGAGGGCAAGGAGATCCTGTGACTTTGGGAAATGGGATGCACTGAGTGTGGGAAATTGAATGCAGCGTCTGTGAGATACGGGAAACAGTGACTGATGGAAATGGGATGCAGTAACTGTGTTGAAGGAGATGCAGTGACTGCGTGAAATGCGATGCAGTGACTGCGTGAAATGCGATGCAGTGACTGAGTGAAATGTGATTCAGTCACTGAGTGAATTGGGATGCATCACTGAGTGAAATGGGATGCAGTGACTGAGTGAAATGCGATGCAGTGACTGAGTGAAATGCGATGCAGTGACTGAGTGAAATGCGATGCAGTGACTGAGTGAAATGCGATGCAGTGACTGAGTGAAATGCGATGCAGTGACTGAGTGAAATGCGATGCAGTGACTGAGTGAAATGCGATGCAGTGACTGAGTGAAATGCGATGCACTGACTGAGTGAAATGCGATGCACTGACTGAGTGAAATGCGATGCACTGACTGAGTGAAATGAGATGCACTGACTGATGGAAATTAGATGCAGTGACTGAGTGAAATGAGAAGCATTGAATGCACTGTCTGAGAGATACGGGAAACAGTGACTGATGGAAATGGGATGCAGCGACTGAGTGAAATGGGATGCAGTGACAGAGGGAAATGAGATGCAGTGACTGAGGGAAATGAGATGCAGTGACTGAGGGAAATGGGATGCAGTGACTGAGGGAAATGGGATGCAGTGCCCGAGTGTAATGGGACGCAGTGACTCTGGGGACATGGGATGCAGTGACTGTCTGAAATGGGAGGGTGTGACTCACTGAAATGGGAGGGTGTGACTCACTGAAATGGGAGGGTGTGACTCACTGAAATGGGTGGGTGTGACTCACTGAAATGGGAGGCAGTGACTCACTGAAATGGGAGGCAGTGACTCACTGAAATGGGAGGCAGTGACTCACTGAAATGGGAGGCAGTGACTCACTGAAATGGGAGGCAGTGACTCACTGAAATGGGAGGCAGTGACTCACTGAAATGGGAGGCAGTGACTCACTGAAATGGGATGCAGTGACTCACTGAAATGGGAGGCAGTGACTCAGTGAAATGGGAGGCAGTGACTGAGTGAAATGGGATGCCGTCACTGAGTGAAATGGGATGATGTGACCGTGGGAAATGGGATGCAGTGACTGAGGGTAATGGGAGGCAGTGACTGAGTGAAGTGGGATGTAGTGACTGAGTGAAATGGGATGCAGTGACTGACGTAATGGGAAGGAGTGAATGAGGTAATAGGGATGCAGTGCCTGACGGGCCTTGGGGTGCAGTGACTGAGGGAAGTGGGATGCAGTGACTGAGGGAAGTGGGATGTAGTGACTAATGAAATTTGAGTGCAGTGACTGCATCAGATTTGGAACTGGGTCATGAGCCTGGCCAGGTGTTAGATTTGGAAGTCGGTGATCACCTTGGTGATAGCGATCACAATTCTAAGATAATAAACTGCCAACCTCAGCGATCACAATTCTGTTATGTTTACTTTCGTGATGGAAAGGTAGAGGTGTACACCACTGGGCAAGAGTTATATCTGGGGGACAGACAATTCCGATGAGATTTGGCAAGATTTTGGGAGCATAGGATGGGGAAGGAAACTGCAAGGGATGGGCACAATAGAAATGTAGAGCTTATTCAAGGAAAAGTTCCTGTGTGTCCTAGATAAGTATGTACCTGTCAGGCCGGGAGGAAGCTGTAGAGCGCGGGAGCCGTGGTTTACGAACGAAGTGGAATCTCTGGTCAAGAGGAAGCAGAAGGCTTCTGTTACGAGAAGATGTGAATGCTCAGTTAGGGTGCTTGAGGGTTACAAGGTAGCCAGGAAAGACCGAAAGAGAGAGCTCAGAAGAGCCAGGAGGAGACTTGAGAAGTTGTTGGCGGATAGGATCAGGGTAAACCGTAAGGTTTTCTATCGGTATTTAAGAAATAAAAGAATGAGAAAAGTAAGATTAGGCCCAATCAAGGATAGTAGTGGGAAGTTGTGTGTGGAGTCAGATGAGATAGGGGAAGCGTGAAATGAATATTTTTCAACAGTATTCACTCTAGAAAACGACAATGTTGTCAAGGAGAATACAGAGATACAGGCTACTGGACTAGGTGGGATTGAGGTTCACAAGGAAGAGGTATTTGAAATCCTACAGAGGGTGAAGATAGCTATGACCCCTGGGCCGGATGGGATTTATCCTCGGATCCTCGGGGAATCCAGGGAGGAGATTGCCGAGCCTTTGGCATTGATCTTTAACTCGTCATTGTCTGCAGGAATAGTGCCAGATGACTGGAGGATAGCAATTGTGGTTCTCCTGTTCAAGAAGGGGAGTAGAGACAACCCTGGTAATTATCGGCCAGTGAGCCTTACCTCAGTTGTTGGTAAAGTGTTGGAAAAGGTTCTAAGGGACAGGATTTATAATCATCTAGAAAAGAATAAATTGATTCGGGATAGTCAGCACAGTTTTGTGAAGGGTCGGTCGTGCCTCACAAACTTTATTGAGTTCTTTGAGAAGGTGACCAAACAGGTAGATGAGAGTAAACCGGTTGATGTGGAGTATATGGATTTCAGCAAGGCGTTCGATAAGGTTCCCCATAACAGACTATTGTACAAAATGCAGAGGAATGGAATTGTGGGAGATATAGCAGTTTGGATCGGAAATTGGCCTGCTGAAAGAAGACAGAGGGTGGTAGTAGATGGGAAACGTTCATCCTGGAGACCAGTTTCTGGTGGTACCGCAAGGGTCGGTGTTGGGTCCACTGCTGTTTGTCATTTTTATAAATGACCTGGATGAGGGCAGTGAAGGATGAGTTAGTAAATTTGCAGACAACACTAAGATAGGTGGAGTTGTGGATAGTGACAAAGGATTGGTTGCAGAGAGACACAGATAAGCTGCAGAGCTGGGCTGAGAGGTGGCAAATGGAGTTTAATGCAGACAAGCGTGAGGTGATGCACTTCGGCAGGAGTAACCAGAAGGCAAAGTACAGGGCTAATGGTAAGATTCTTAGTAGTATAGATGAGCGGAGAGATCTCGGTGTCCATGAACACAGATCCTTGAAAGTTGCCACCCAGGTTGACAGGGCTGTTAAGAAGGCATACAGTGTTTTAGCTTTGATTAATAGAGGGATCGAGTTCCGGAACCGAGAGGTTATGGTGAAGCTGTACAAAACTCTGGTGCGGCCGCATTGGAGTATTGTATCCAGTTCTGGTCACCGCATGATAAGAAGGATGTGGAAGCTTTGGAAAGGGTGCAGAGGAGATTTACTAGGATGTTGCCTGGTATGGAGGGAAGGTCTTACGAGGAATGGCTGAGGGACTTGAGGCTGTCTTCATTAGAGAGAAGAAGGTTGAGGGGTGACTTAATTGAAACATATAAAATAATCAGAGGGTGAGATAGGGTGGATCGGGAGAGCCTTTTTCCTAGGATGGTGATGGCGAGCACGAGGGGGCAGAGCTTTAAATTGAGGGGTGAAAGATACAGGACAGATGTCAGAGGTAGTTTCTTTACTCAGAGAGTAGTAAGGGAATGGAATGCTTTGCCTGCAACGGTAGTAGATTCGCCAACTTCAGGTACATTTAAGTGGTCATTGGACAAGCATATGGACGTACATGGAATAGTGCAGGTTAGATGGGCTTGAGATCGGCATGACAGGTCAGCACAAGATCGAGGGCCGAAGGGCCTGTACTGTGCTGTAATGTTCTATGTTCTATCTTCTATGGCTAGCTCTCCCTGTGCTCCGTGTGATTTAACTTCCCTACTGGACTACTGTGAGGAACCTTGTTGAACGCCTTACTGAAACCCATATACGTCCATGTTTCTGCCTTAATCAATGCTCTTCATTACTACTTTAAAAAACTCATTCAAATGACATGAGTTATGATTTCCTGTGCACATGTGTCCTCGGATCCCATGGACTGTTTCCTGTTCTAACAGTCTTCAAATGGGGAATCTTGTCAAAAGCTCTGCTGAAGCCCAAGTAGACTGTGTCAAATGCATTGCCCTCATCCACACACCTAGTTAGCTCTTCAGTCATAGATTCATAGAGTCATACAGCACAGAATCAGGACCCTCACTCCTAATCATCTGTACTGATCAGGTGTCCCAAACTTAACCGGTCCCATTTGCCTGCGTTTGGTATCCGTCTAAACCTTTCCTAATTGTGTACCTGTCCAAATGTCTTTTAAATACAGAAATTTTATCTGCCTCTACCACGTCTGTTGGCAGCTCATTGCATTCACGCACCACCCTCTGTGTGGGAAAAGTTGCCGGTCGGGTCACTTTTAAATCTTTCCCCTTTCACATTTGAACCTACTCCCTTCGAGCTTTGGACTCCCCTACCTTGGTTATTCCCCTTATCAATGCCCATCATGATTTTTTACACCTCTGGAAGTCACCCCTTCGTCTCCGATACTCCAGGGAAAAAGTCCGAGCCTATCCACCGCTCCTCGTAAACCCTCCAGTCCCGGCAATGACCTTTTGTAATTATTTTTGCACTCTGTATAGTTTAACAGCATTCTTCCTACGGCAGGGTAACCAGAATTCACTGAAGTATTATGACATAGAACATAGAACATTACAGCGCAGTACAGGCCCTTCGGCCCTCGATGTTGCGCCAACCTGTGAATCCAACCTGAAGCCCATCAAACCGACACTATTCCATTACCATCCATATATTTAGCAATGTTCATTTAAATGCCCTTAAACTTGGCAATCTACTCCTGTTGCAGGCAGGGCATTCCGCACCCATACTACTCTCTGAATAAAGAACCTCCCTCTGACATGTGTCCCATATCTGTCTCCCCTCAATTTAAACCTATCTCCACTCGTGCTCACCATCACCATCGAGGAAAAAGACTATCGCTGTCCACCTATCTAATCCTCTGATTATCTTGTATGTCTCTATTAAGTTGCCTCTTCACCTTCTTCTGACAAAAACAGCCTCAAGTCTCGAAGCTTTTCCTCATAAGACCTTCCTTCCACACCAGACAAGGTCCTAATAAACCCCCTCCAAATCCTTCCGATAATGTGGCGATCAGAACTGTACGCAATAGTCCAAGCGCGGCCGCACCAGTGTTTTGTACAGCTGCAACATGACCTCATGGCTCCGAAACTCAATCTCTGTACCAATAAAACCTAACACGCTGTACGCCTTCTGAACAAGCCTATCAATCTGCGTGGCAACTTTGAGGGATCTACGCACATGGACACCGAGATCTCTCTGCTCATCCACACCACCAAGATTCTGGGCAGCACGGTGGCTCAGTGGTTCGCACTGCAGCCTCGGGCAATTGTCTGTGCGAAGTTTGCACGTTCTCCCCGTTCTGCTTGCATTTCCTCCTGGTGATCCGGTTAAGGCGGATAAGGGAGGGGAGGGGAATATGTGTCTGGTGGCGGCATCCTGCTGGTGGTGGTGGAAATGGTGCCTGATGTTTGTATGGATGTGGGCATGTGGGTTGATAGGTAAGGTCAAGTGGAACCTTATTGCTATCTTGGGAGGGAAGAGAAAAGGTGAGGGCAGAAGTGCTGGGTTGGACACAGTTGAGGGCCCTGTCGACCACGGAGCCGGAGAATCCTCAGTTGAGGAAGAAGATGGACATTTTGCAGGCTCCCTTGTTGATGTTGGCCTCATGAGAACATGTTCGATGGAGATGGAGGAAGTGAGATAAGAGGTTGGAGTCTTTACAGAAAGTGGGGTGTGAGGATATATAGACCAGGTAGCTGTGAGAGTCAGAGAGTTTGTAATGGATATTAGTGCGAAGCCTACCCCCAGGAATGGAAGCAGAAATGTTGAGGAAGGGAAGGGTAGAGTCAGAGGTAGAGCAGGTGAAAGTGAGGGCAGGATGGAAATTGGAGGCGAAGTTGATGAAGTTTTCCAATTTCAGACGAGAGAGAGAAGCAGCCGGATGATATCATTGATGTATCGGAGAAAGTGTTGTGGGTGGGAATGTTCCACGTACCCCGTGAAGAGACAGGTTTAACTCGGGCCCACGCAGGTGCCCGGAGCTGCTCCTCTTACCCGAAGAAAATGAGAGGAGTTAAACAACAAGTTGTTGAGGGTGAGGATGAGGTCGACCAAGTGGAAGAGGGTGGTGGTGGGAGGGGAATGTTCAGGTCTTTGCTCCAAGAAGAAGGGGACAGCCCTAAGAACCTCCTGGTGGGGAATGGATGTGTAAAGGAATTACACGTTCATGGTAAAGAGGACGCAGCTGGAACCGGCAAACTGATGCTTTAAAACTGCGTAAAATGTCAGAGTATTTCTGGATGTACGTGGGCAGTGCTTGGACCAGTTGACAGAAGATTGAGTCAAGGTCGGAAGAGATGAGTTCTGTGGGGCAGGAACAGGCTGAAACAATGGGTCTGCCAGGACAGTCTCATTTGTGGATTTTTAGGGGGACGTAGGAGCAACCTGTGGGGAGCTGTGGCCTTTCAGCTTGGAAACAGAGGGGGAAGATCACCAGATAGACCAAGATCAGTTACTGGAGTAGATACAATGGCCCAGTGCGGTCATGGCCCAGGAGAAGTCGGAGGAGGTATCTGAGAGCTGGCGCTCAGCCTCTGCAAGGTAGACTTCAGCTCACCAGACCACAACAGCACCACCTTATGGGCAGGCTTAATAACAAAGTCAGGGTGAGATATGAGTGCGTGGAGGGCAGTCAGTTGGGCAGGACGTAGGTTGGGTTTGGTGCAGGGAACAGAGAAATTGAGGTGATAGCACGTCGATAGTTCTCAATGAACAGATTGAGTGCACCTGCATCCCCACCTTAACAATTCTGCACTGAGGGGTGCCATTAACTGTATATTTTTCTGTAATAGTTGAGTTCCCAAAGTGGAGCATCTCACATTTAATGGATTAAAATCCACGTGCCGTTTCTGCAACTGATCTGTATCCTTTTATGACGTCTACACTCATCCCGATTCTCCCAATCATTCTATTGTCTGCAAACTTGCTAACCCATACATCTATATTTTCACCTCAGTCATTTTGTCTTGACCACAAACAGCAGAGGTCCCAGCACAGATTCCTGCGGAACACCAATCGTCCTGGATCTACAGCCTGAAAAGCACCATTCCACCTCTTGCCTCTGTCTTCTCTGGGCAAGCCAGTTGTGAATCCAAGCATCCAAGCCACCATTGACTCGGTGCATCTTAATTTTCTGGATGATCCTATCATGAGGCACCTTGTTGAAAGTATTGCTAAAATCCATGTCGACAATATCCACTGCTCTACCTTCATTGATCACATTCGTCACCTCCTCAAAAAATTCAGTCAAGTTAGTAAGACATGACCTGCCCTGCACAAAGCCATGCTGACTGTCCCTAATGAGGCCATGCTGTTCCAAATACAGATAAATACAATCCCTAAGAATTCTCTCCAATAGCTTCCAATGAACGATGAGAAACTCGCTAGTCTATAGTTTCCTGGATTGACCCTATTTCCCTTCTTGAACAGAAGAAGAACATTTAGCAACTTGCTAATCCTCCAGTACCCCTCCAGTGGCTACCAAGGATACAAAGATATTGCTGAATGCCCCGACAATCTCTTCTCTCACCTCGCTCAAAAACCTTGAGGAGATACCATTGGGTCCTGAGGACTTATCCACCTGAATGCTCTTTCTTGATTTCAAAATGCTGTTATCATATGAGCATGCTCCACACAAATCCCACTATCCTCCACACCCTTCGCCTGAGTCAATAGTGATGCACGGACTTAATTTAGGATCTTGCCCACATCCTCTGTTTCCAAACACAAGTTCCCTCCTTTATCCTGAATGGTCCTACTTTCTCACTATTTATCCCCTTGTTTTTGATGTATGCACAGAATGCCTTGGGATTTCCTTCAACCCTCCTTGCCAAGGTCATTTGATCGCCTTTCTTTTTCTGCTTTCTTTATGTCAGCCCTGTTCGATTTTAGCTTCGTAAACCTGACATATTTTTGTTTTTCCCTTTTGACTAACTTCACAACCTCCCCAATTATCCAAGGGTCTTTTACCTTGCCATCGTTGTCCTTCCTCCTTCCTGATCCTAAACTCACAAGCAGGCCTTTAAACAATTCCCATATGGCAAATGTGACAGCTCCTCCCAATTAACACTCCCCAGCTCCTACCTAAAATTGATATAATTTACTCTCCCCCAAGGTCCTGACTTATACTTCTTCACAGCAATCTTAAAATTTAAGGAGTTGTGATCACTATTTCCAAAATGCTTTCCCACCCTTCTCACCAGTTACCTGACCAGGACAAAGTCCAGCATGGCCCATCTTCTATCCACATACTGTGTCAAGAAACTCTCTTGGATAGTCTTAACAAATTCAGCCTCATTTAAACTCTTGTTGTAAGGGAGTCCCAGTCAATACCGGGGAGGTTAAATTCACTGACTGTGACAACTCTGACTTATTGCATCATTTCACAAGCTGCCTACATATTTGTTCCTCAGTGTGTCAGTGGCAAAAGGGAGCAGGCTATTAGTTTAATCTGATCAGAGTGATTGTGTCTATCTTATTTTTGAACGCGACCTCTATTGCCTCAGTGGGCAAGCCCTCCAGAATGTCCTTTCTAGGTACAGATGTAACATTTCCCACAGGTTAGGAGTGCACCTCCTTCTTTTATCTTCCCCTCTATCTTGTCGAAAACAATGAAACCCTGGAACATTGAGCACCCAGTCCGGTCTCTGTCTCAACCAAGCCTCTGTAATGGCCTCAACATCAGAGTCCCATGTACGGATCCAGGCTCTAAGCTCATCTGCCTTACCTGTAATACTCCTTGCAGTGAAATAAACATATTTCAGCTTGTTCGTGCCATCATGTTCATGTACCTGTCTCTGACTGCCATTCTTTTCTGATTTATTGGTCCCAGCATGTACCTGCCATCAATTCATCTACTTGCTGACCTGCTGCTCTGGTTCCCAGCTGCCTGCCGGTCTTTAAATCCTCCCAAGTAGCACTAGCAAACCTCCCTGTGAGGGTATTTGTTCCCGTTCAGTTTAGGTGCAGCCCATCCCTCTTACACAGGTCACCCCTTGCCCAAGAAGCGGTCGCAATTATCCATGAACCTGAAAGCCTGCCCCCAGTACCAGCTCCTTAACCAATGCATTCATCTCACCTATCTTTCTCTGACTTAACTCACGAACATGTGGCACTCGTGGCAACCCATAAATTATTACCCTCTAGGTCCTGCCTTTCAGCCTCTTTGCTAACTCCTTGTACACAGTCCACAGGATCTCATCCCTCTTTCTACCTACGTCATTGGTACCAATGTGCACAATGGCCTCTGGCTGCTCACCCTCCCCCTTAAGAATTTCTTGCAACCACTCAGAGATGTCCTTGACCTTGGTACCAGGGAAGCAACACACAGCCCTGGTATCTCAAATGTGGCTACAGAAACTATGCCCCCAACGAATGAGTCTCCAACCACGATCACTCACTTGGATTTGCCTGACCCTGTCCCACAGCAGGGCGGTTTGTACCACGGACCTGGCAGCTGCTGATTATATAACCGTTCCAGTTTAGTTTTAGATCAGTGTTAACCTTGATTAAGTGGATAGCCAAGCACCTCAGTGGGCTACAGTACAGGAGAATTAAATTCTTAAGCTCACGGATTCTGTGAGAGTCAAAGACAAGCACTGAATTGTTCCAACCTCATTTCCAACACCTGGCCCATTACCCTGCATGGCTTGGATAACACTTGCACGTTTAATAAAAATGTAAGGATGATGTGAGGGTAAGGACATGGAATTTTGTGATATGGTCATATTCGCTCTTGTTGGAGCTGATTGCTGCTTCGCACTTGTATGGTGCGAATGTTACTTATCGTTTATCAGGCCAAGCCTGATCGTTGTCCAAGTCTCACTGTATTTTCTCATCGTTGACTTCACTGTTGGAAAAGTCATGAATTCTGCTGGACACCTGGACAATATTCAATGAACATTCATGTCTGCACTTTGGTTCAAATGAAGACATGACTTCAACCAGTGCAGGTATCCAGTGAATGCCACTGACTCAATTTTCTATTCCTCTGCTTCACACCACATTCAATCAGAAGTTGCCTTGGTGGAAATGACAGATTGCACTTTCCTTCCTTTTCAAGCTCAGGATCTCTGATCATATTTGTGGTAAATCCTGAACGAGGTTACGAGAAGTGTGGCATGACGAAAAGTAAACTGAACCTTAGTGTGCAGCTGTTTGACAGCACTGTCATCCAGATGTTGCATTACTTTGCTGATGATTGAGAATACATTGAGGTCATAATTGGTCAGGACAATTTGTCTGCCGATTGCGTGATAGGTCATCTTTCGATGAAATGTGAGTGTTGCAAGTGTTTAAAAATGTACTGGAAAACATTTACTGTTGGTGTGGCGACCTTGGGGCACATTGTTCCAGTACAATTTGTGGGATGCTGCCAGGTGCCATGGCATTTGCAGTATCCGGAACATTCAGTCTTGTCATTGCATGAAATAATTTGAATTGCGTGTAAGTTAAGATCTGTGATGCCTCCTCAGGATGAGGGCAAGGCGATCATCCAGACTGGTGAATGGTTTCATCTGCTCCTTCACCTTTTGTTCATAACATCTTGTAATAACTGCCATGTAGCCTGATGAGAAACTAAAGCTCACTTTGATTCATTTGCATTTGAAGGTGCCTATTTTTCCCAAACAAAAGGACCCATCACTGAGCGGGAAGTATGGAGAATGTTATAGACATCAGTGGTGAGATAATGCTGGATCTTGACCAGCAAAACCATTGTTGTGTTGTTGAAATGCAAACAAAAATCTATATGATGTAAACTTTATTCTTAGCTAATCCCTTCAACAAATGACAGATTCTGATGTTGGTTCCTGGAAAGCCTCCATGGTTGGAGGACGAGAAGCCGTATCCAATTGAAGCAGCACAGGCTTCTGCGATGACTGTGGAAACCACTGCTTATGCCTTGCTTCAAGCGTTGTCAAGGAATGATATTGACGATGCAACACCGATTGCGAGGTGGCCAACGATGCAACAGAACTATGGTGGTGGATTTCACTCGAGGCAGGTAAATGCTTGAGATCACAACAGCAGGCATTCAGATATTTCCATTGATCGTGTTACTAACTGGTGGTTGTTGCAGTTTGCAATCAAACTGGACACTGCATTTTCATCTGCAGGTTTGGTGCATTGGCACAAATTCCAGTTCTTGAATGGTGTTAATCCTTGGTTAAATTCTTACATGCACTTTGCCTGTGCATCACTTTTCCTCTTGGCATTGTCCTTGAAAACTATCTGTTTCTGTAAACCTTCACTTACTTGTCATAGGATCATTGAGGGACAGCATAATAGAGTGCTATGGCAATGGAACAGACCCTTCAGCAAATTGTATGTGCCCTCACAAGATGCAAGTCCCGAACTATTCTCATCACATTTCCCAGCACTCGACCCAGAGCCTTGTATGCCTTGGCATCGCAAATGCCCAATCAAAGACTTGTTAAATGTTATCATGGTTTCTGACTCTACCACCCACACAGTCGGTGCGTTCCACATTCTCACCACAGTTTGGGTGCAAAAACAAGTAAGCTTCCTCAAGAGATAGTAGGAACTTGCCAATGCTGGAGAATCTGAGAGAACAAGGTGTAGAACTGGATGAACACAGCGGGCCGAGCAGCATCAGAGAAGCAAGAAAGCTGACGTTTCGGGTCGAGACCCTTCTTCAAAAATGGGGGAGGAGAAGGGGATTCTGAAAAAAATAGGGAGAAGTGGGGAGGCAGATAGAAGATTGGTAAAGGAGAAGTTAAGTGAACTGTCCTGTGCTGTCCACTCACTGTCCCCTGCTCCAGAATCATAGAATAAGAGAATTCTCCAGAATTAGACCATAAGGCCATGAGACAGAGGAGTGGAGGTAAGGCCATTCGCCCCATCAAGTCCACTCCACCATTTAAATCATGGCTGATGGGCATTTTTACACCACTTCCCTGCACTCTCCGCGTAGCCCTTGATTCCTTTTGAGATCAAGAATTTGTCGATCTCTGCCTTGAAGGCGTCCAACATCCCGGCCTGCACTGCACTCTGCAGCAATGAATTCCACAAGCCCACCACTTTCTGCCTGAAGAAATGTCGTCTGATTTCAGTTTTAAATTGAACCCCTCGAATTTTAAGGCTGTGCCCACGGGTCCTCGTCTCCCCTGCTAACGGAAACAACCTCCTAGCGTCCACCTCTTCTAAACCATACATTATCTTGTAAGTTTTTATTAGTTCTCCCCTCAACCTTCTGAACTGTAGTGAGTACAATCCCAGGATCCTTAGCCATTCATCGTAGGTGAAGCCTACCATTCCAGGGATCATCTGTGTGAATTGAACAAGCACTTCATTCCATTGTGTCTGTAACCACTGAAGCCACACTAAGTTCACATTCGGCTCATGTTTTAGCAATAGGCCCGTTGCCTTGAATGTTATTTCATTTTAAGTGCTGTACCAACCCTTTTTCTTTAATGTGAAAAGATTATCCACCACCTCAACTAAAGTCCCAGATAATGAATTCCAAACCCCCAGCACCTTCTGGGTGTCTTTTCTTTCCTGAAATTCCTTCTGAGCCTTTTAGCTCAAATGTATGTATCTCTTTCCCCCACCGACCTCCCACCCCATGAATGGTCGTTCTGCTACCCTCGCCTAGACCCATCAGAATGCAGACCACTTTTTCAGGACCTTCTTCAACCTTCCCTATTCGGAAGAAAACAAGCCAACCTTAGCCAGATAAAACAGTGATGCTACCTGGCCTGCAGTGTTCCTCCAGCTCCATGCTGTGTTATCTCAGACTCCAGCATTGACAGTTCTTGTTATCTCAAACTTATCCAGACTCTCCATCGAGTTAAAATGCTTCACCCCCTCAGAACATCCTGATGAATGTCCTCCACACATGCTCAAATGCAATCACCTCTTTTCTATAATGAAGAGACCATTAGAACATAGAGCATTACAGCGCAGTACAGGCCGTTCAGCCCTCGATGTTGTGCCGACCTGTCAGGCCGATCTGAAGCCCATCTAACCTACACTATTCCATGTACATCCATATGCTTATCCAATGATGACTTAAATGTACCGAAAGTTGGCGAATCTACTACCGTTGCAAGCAAAGCGTTCCATTCCCTGACTACTCTCTGAGTAAAGAAAGCGCAATGTCCAGTTTAGAATAACAAGCTCACAAGAGAGATGACCTGGTTTTAGATATCACTCGGGGCCACAGACTCAGAGACAAAGCAAGACGACTCTGCGATTTGATGTAGAAACTGCTGACACTCCGAAGCCTGCAGCCCTCCTCCAATTCTCAAGTCAGAAGTGTGTCAATGACGGTGCAGATCCAACAACACTGAAAACAATCTTGAGTCTAGGCCAAAGCAGCCCCTTGATTGGCACCGTATCCATTCTCTCCACAGCCAACTCCAAGAGACAATAATGTGTCCCTGTACAAGATGCACTGCCACATTTTTTACCCACTATTCTGACACACACCTTTCCAGACTTAGAAAACTCATCTTCAAGGGCAAGGACATCAGACATGGTAGCACTAACCCCAGTAAAAATCACCTCCAAGCTACTCACAAACTTATTTGGAAATGAATGGTTGTTACTGAGTCAATCTTCGTAATCTCTTTTGGAACAGCATTGTGGGTCTCTGTACAGCAACATGAAGCTGTTCAAGAAGTCAGTTCATGCTGGACAATCAGCAACAGCTATGTCTCATTAAAGAATAAACAAATCGGAAAGAAATCCATCTGAGAGTCACAGGCAAATGGGTACTTTTTTTGTTCACTCAGCAGATTGTGGGCTATTACCAATTTTGAAAATGACAAATGAAGCTTTTGTTTGGGTGGGTATTGACAGCAGCTGCCCCCAAAATAAAAAGAAAATGGGAACTGCAGATGCTGGAGAATCCAAGATAACAAAGTGTGGAGCTGGATGAACACAGCAGGCCAAGCAGCATCTCAGGAACACAAAAGCTGACATTTCGGGCAGAGACCCTTCATCAGAAAAGAGGGAGGAGGAGACAGTTCTGAAATAAACAGGGAGAGGGGGAAGGCAGATTGAAGATGGACAGAGGGGAAGATAGGTGCAGAGGAGACAGACGAGCAATAAGGAGGGAGAGGATCAAATATGAAGGTAGGCTAGCTAGTCATATTAGAAATCACAGTGAAAGCTTCTTTCAATACATAAGAAACAAACATGAGGCAAAAGTAGACACTGGGCCGCTCCAAATTGATGCTGGAAGGCTAGTGATGGGAGATAAGGAAGTCGCTGAAGGACTTAATAAGTACTTTGCGTCAGTCTTCACAGTGGAAGACATGAGTAGTATGCCAACACTTAGGGAGAGTCAGGGGGCAAAGTTGAGTACGGTAGGCATTACAAAAGAGAAAGTGCTAGAAAAGCTAAAAGGTCTAAAAATTGCCAAATCTCCTGGCCCCGAAGGGCTACATCCTAGAGTTCTGAGGTACATCCTAGAGTTCTGAGGAAGGTGGCTGAGGAAATAGCAGAGGCTTTGGATGTGATCTTTTAAAAGTCCCTGGAGTCAGGGTAAGTCCCAGATGATTGGAAAATTGCTGTTGTAACCCCCTTGTTTAAGAAAGAATCAAGGCAAAAGATGGAAAATTACAGGCCGATTAACCTGACTTCGGTAGTTAATAAAATTCTTGAATCATTGTCAAGGATGAGATTTTGAAATTCCTGGAAGTGCAGGGTCAGATTAGAACAAGTCAGCATGGATGTAGTAAGGGGAGGTCGTGCCTGCCAAACCTGTTAGAATTCTTTGAAGAGGTAACAAGTGTGTTAGCCCAGGGAAACCCAGTGGATGTTATCTATCTAGACTTCCAAAAGGCCTTACGTAAGTGTCTCACGGGAGGCTGCTGAGCAAGGTGAGGGCCCATGGTGTTCGAGATGAGCTACTGGCTTGGATTGAGGATTGGCTGTCTGATAGAAGGCAGAGAGTTGGGATAAAAGGCTGTTTTTCGGCATGGCAACCGGTGACGATTGGTGTCGCAGGTTTCGGTGTCGGGGCCGCAGCTGTTCACCTTACGTATTGATGATCTGGATGAAGGGACCGGGGTCATTCTGGCGAAGTTTTCCGATGATACGAAGATTGGTGGACAGGCAGGTCGTACTGAGGAGCTGGAGAAGCGGCAGAAAGAGTTAGACAGTTTAGGAGAGTGGTCCAGGAAATGGCTGATGAAATTCAATGTGGGGTTTTGCACTTTGGTAAAAAGAATACGGGCATGGACTATTTACTAAATGGTGAGAAAATTCGTAAAGCTCAAGGACAAAGGAATCTCGAAGTGTTGGTCCAGGATTCTCGAAAGGTTAACTTGCAGGTAGAGTCCGTAATTAAGAAAGCGAATGTGATGTTGTCCTTTATCGCAAGAGGGTTGGAATATAAAAGCAGCGATGTGCTTCTGAGGCTTTATAAAGCTCTAGTTAGGCCCCATTTAGAATACCGTGTCCAATTTTGAGCCCCACACCTCAGAAAGGACATACTAGCCCTGGAGCGTGTCCAGCGGAGATTCACACGGATGATCCCTGGAATGGTAGGTTTGACGTATGATGAACGGCTAAGGATCCTGGGATTGTACTCATCAGAGTTTAGAAGGTTGAGGGGAGATCTAATAGAAACTTACAACATAATGTCTGCCTCGGACGTGGTGGACGCTAGGAAGTTTTTTCCGTGAGGCCGGGAGACTAGGACCCGTGGGCACAGCCTTAAAATTAGAGGGGGTAAATTTGAAATGGAAATGAGATGACATTTGTAAAGCCAGAGGGTGGCGGGCTTGTGGAAATCATTGCCACGGAGTGCAGTCGGGGCCAGGACGTTGGATGCCTTCGAGGCAGAGATCGACTAATTCTTGATCTCACGAGGAATCAAGGGCAACGTGGAGAGTTCAGGGAAGTGGAGTTGAAATGCCCCTGAGCCATGATTTAAATGGTTGAGTGGACTTGATGGGCCGAATGGCCCTACTTCCACTCCGATGTCTTCTGGTCTTAAGTAAAAGGGGCGGACATGAAGCCAGGAGAGGTGAGTGTGGGTGTGGAGGTAGGGAGGGGTTAGGTCAGTCTGGGGAGGACGGACAGGTCAAGGGGGCGGGATGAGGTTTGGAGGTCGGGAATGGGGGTTTGGCTTGAGCTGGGAGGAGGGGATCGGTCAGAGGAAGAACAGATTAGGGGACAAGCTGGGCTGATTTTGGGATGCAGTGGTGGGAGGGGAGATTTTGGAGCTTGTGAAATCCACGTTGATACCATTGGTCTGCAGAGCTCCCAAGGCTCAGTTAAGGAAGGACAATAAACACTGGTCAGTCAGTCATACATCCAGCAAAAAAAGTTTATTTTTTTTTTAAAAAAGGATGCACCTGTTAATCAAGTGGCAAAGCATTATCGAGTTTTGAGAAGATTTGTAGCTCAGGGTTGAGGTTCTGGATGTCAGATTGCTCACTGAGCTGGAAGGTTAGTTTGCAGACGTTTCGGCACCATTCCGGGTAAAATCTTCAGGGAGCATCCGGGGAAGCGCTGGAGTTAGGTCCCGCCTTCTCTTTAAGTGTTCCGGTTTCCTTGGGCTGGTGATGTCATTTCCGGTTCCTTTTCTCAGCGGATGGGAGGGGGATTTGGCGCCAACGTGTTGTCCCGAGTGTAGTTTGTGTGTGGCATGAACTGCCAGAGGAGTGACAGAGGCTGTTATACTCACAGTATTTAGAAGTCACCTGCAGGGACACATGAATAGGAAGGGGCTGGAGGGATATGGGCTCCAGGCTGGCAAACAGAACTAGTCAGTTACAGTGTCTGGTCGGCCTGGAGGAGTTGGACTGAAGGGTCTGTTTCCCTGCTGTACAACTCGACGACTCTGTCTCTCTCTCTCCCATTTTCTCCAAACCCACCCCCCGCCACACACACAATCTCTGTCTCTCCATCTCTCTGTGTGTGCCTCACTCTATGTCTCTGTCTCCCTCTGTCGTCTTGTCTCTGCCACCTCGCTGTGCACTTCTGTCTCTCTCCTCTCTCCGCTTTCACTCTGTCTCTTTGGTCTCTGTGTGCGCCCCTCTCTATCTCTCGTCTTGTATCTGGCTCCCTCTGTGTGTGCTTCTGCCGTTCTCTCTCCCATGTCTCCCCTGTCTCTCCGTCTCTCCCTGTGAACCTCTCTCTGTCCCCTCTCCCCCGCCCCGCTGTGTCTCTCTTCCTCTCTATCCGAGCCTCTCCACCCGCTCAGCAGGGAGCATTGTGAGTTTTTTTGAACCAAGTTTAAAAATCTCTATTTAAACCCAACCCATCCGCAATCAGACTGCATTTCTAATCCCCTCTCTCTCACACACACACAGACACACACACACACACACACACACAGAGTCTGTCTCTTTCTCCCTCTCAGTAAATCCCCTTCCTCTCCTGTTCCTACTCACGCCTTTCCCCCGCTCTCCCTCGGCGACGAGTCCGCTGTCTGGATCCCTTTTCCCGGGAGGGTTCTGAGGACCCAGCTGTTCGGCAGCGGGGATCATCGCACCACGCTCCCGGACCCCTACAACCTCATGTTCTCCAGCGGCCTCCAGCATGACCACCGGGCTGGGAGCAGGCATCCGGGCTGCTGGAGCGCTCGCTGCTCAGTGGCTCGGCCCTGCGCCGGGAGCGGGGATCCAAGGTGGGAGAAGGCCTCTTCACCCGGCGCCTGGGCACAGCTGCCTGGCACCGAGCCCACGCTCCCCAAGCATCCAGCCACGGGTCCGCGACGCCTTCCGTATCTGAGCAGCCTACAACTATGTCCTACTGCAAGGTAAGCTGGGGGTGGTGGTTTGGGGTGAAGGGAGGATTGGGGACATGAGCACGGTCCCTGTTTCACATCGTGCGCCGCTCCTATCCCAAAGCGAGGTGTTGGGAATGGATGTTTTGGGGGTGAGAATTCCCCTCCCCGGGTGAGGGGAAGGCTGGGGACATTGGGAGGGTGTCTATTATCCAGCCTTGCGCGGGTTTCCGTAGCCGACCGGCCTGCAGCTCTCGTACCACATGATAAAGGGAAGGAGGCGGATGGGATGGGGTCGGGGTTGGAGGATAGCCGTCCTGGAAGTGAGTGGACATGGGGAGAGTCACTAGTGTGCAGCCCAGTGACTGAGTGGCCTACAGCTACTGCAAAAGGGTCGGATTAGGAGAGGGGTGTTGTAGGGAGGTTTGGGGTCACGGGCAGCGCCGCTTTCTGCAGCCGAACAGCCATTGCCACAAGATTGGATGGGAGGAGGTGTTTTAGGAGTGAAGGGATGCCCCCTCCCCCTGCTGCTGTGGGAAGTAGGTTCTTTATTGCACAGCCCTCCGTAGTCAAATAGCACCCCGGCAACAAGGTGAGAAGGCAGGAGGGGCTCCCGGGGATGAGGGAAGGACACAACCACTGTCAGTATAAGGTTAGGGGGTGATCATACCCCTTCCTGGGGCTGAGGGGAGCTCCTGATGCCAAGCGAACAGCCGAGATGGAGCCGCAGCTCTCCGACCTCAAGGGGACCCTGTCTCAGAGGCTGGAGCATTTCCAGCCAGAGCTCGGAGGGAAAGGGTCATCGCACCCAAAACGCTACCTCGGGACTTTGTCTTCACAGATGCTGAGCATTTCCAGCAACTTGTGTTTGCATTTCCACCCGGAGGTGGGTTTGTGGAGAGACACCATGGGACGGGAATGGGTGTGGGGTTTGATGGGACAGTCACAGAGACTGTCGAGAGAGAGAGAGGCAACCCCTGTGTCAGGGTTTGGAAAATCTCCGGCAGTTCTTCATTTCTCTCTCAGCCGAAGGCGCTGCGTGCTTTGGTTTCCTTTCCTCTTGTACTCTCTCCCCCTGTGAATAAAGCCAGAGTGAGTTTGTGGGCGGAGAGAGAGAGAGAGAGAGAAGGGACAGAAAGATGGAAATAAGGGAACATGACAAGGGAGTGAAATTAGAGCCAGCAGAGGTGAGAGAGGGGGTGAGAATCAGAGGGAGGGAGGAAGAGCAAGAAAACACAAACAAAGGAGAATGGGGGGTAACAAGGTGTTGATGTGGATGAACACAGCAGGACAGGCAGCATCAGAGACGCAGGGAAGCTGATGTCAGAGATCATGGGAACTGCAGATGCTGGAGAATCCAAGAAAAAAAAAATGTGAGGCTGGATGAACACAGCAGGCCAAGCAGCATCTCAGGAGCACAAAAGCTGACGTTTCGGGCCTAGACCCTTCATCAGAGACGGGGATGGGGTGAGGGTTCTGGAATAAATAGGGAGAGAGGGGGAGGCGGACCGAAGATGGAGAGTAAAGAAGATAGGTGGAGAGAGTATAGGTTGGGAGGGGAGAGGTCAGTCCAGGGAAGACGGACAGGTCAAGGAGGTGGGATGAGGTTCTTAGGTAGATGGGGGTGCAGCTTGGGGTGGGAGGAAGGGATGGGTGAGAGGAAGAACAGGTTAGGGAGACAGAGACAGGTTGGACTGGTTTTGGGATGCAGTGGGTGGAGGGGAAGAGCTGGGCTGGTTGTGTGGTGCAGTGGGGGGAGGGGACGAACTGGGCTGGTTTTGGGATGCGGTGGGGGAAGGGGAGATTTTGAAAATGGTGAAGTCCACATTGATACCATTAGGGTGCAGGGTTCCCAGGAGGAATATGAGTTGCTGTTCCTGCAACCTTTGGGTGGCTGGCATCATTGTAGCACTGCAGGAGGCCCATGATGGACATGTCATCTAAAGAATGGGAGGGAGAGTGGAAACGGTTTCCGACTGGAAGGTACAGTTGTTTGTTGCGAACTGAGCGGAGGTGTTCTGCAAAGCGGTCCCCAGCCTCCGCTTGGTTTCCCCAATGTAGAGGAAGCCACACCGGGTACAGTGGATGCAGTATACCACATTGGCAGATGTGCAGGTGAACCTCTGCTTCATGTGGAATGTCATCTTGGGGCCTGGGATAGGGGTGAGGGAGGAGGTGTGGGGGCAAGTGTAGCATTTCCTGCAGTTGCAGGGGAAGGTGCCGGGTGTGGTGGGGTTGGAGGGCAGTGTGGAGCGAACAAGGGAGTCACGGAGAGAGTGGTCTTTCCGGAAGGCAGACAGGGGTGGGGATGGAAAAATGTCTTGGGTGGTGGGGTCGGATTGTAGATGGCGGAAGTGTCGGAGGATGATGCATTGTATCTGGAGTTTGGTGGGGTGGTGTGTGAGAACGAGGGGGATCCTCTTTGGGCGGTTGTGGCGGGGGCGGGTTGCGGGAAGTACGGGAGACGTGGTCAAGGGCGTTCTCGATCACTGTGGGGGAAAGTTGCGGTCCTTGAAGAACTTGGACATCTGGAATGTGTGTGAGTGGAATGTCTTAGCGTGGGAGCAGATGCGGCGAAGGCGAAGGAATTGGGAATATGGGATGGAATTTTTGCAGGAGGGTGGGTGGGAGGAGGTGTATTCTAGGTAGCTGTGGGAGTCGGTGGGCTTGAAATGGACATCAGTTACAAGCTGGTTGCCTGAGATGGAGACTGAGAGGTCCAGGAAGGTGAGGGATGTGCTGGAGATGGCCCAGGTGACCTGAAGGTTGGGGTGGAAGGTGTTGAAGTGGATGAACTGTTCGAGCTCCTCTGGGGAGCAAGAGGCGGCGCCGATACAGTCATCAATGTACCGGAGGAAGAGGTGGGGTTTGGGGCCTGTGTAGGTGCGGAAGAGGGGCTGTTCCACGTAACCTACAAAGAGGCAGGCATAGCTGGGGCCCATGCGGTTGCCCATGGCCACCCCCTTCGTCTGTAGGAAGTGGGAGGATTCAAAAGAGAAGTTGTTGAGGGTGAGGACGAGTTCGGCGAGGCGGATGAGGGTGTCGGTGGAGGGGGACTGGTCGGGCCTGCGGGACAGGAAGAAGTGGAGGGCCTGGAGGCCATCTGCATGCGGAATGCAGGTGTATAGGGACTGGACGTCCATGGTGAAGATGAGGTGTTGGGGGCCTGGACATTGGAAGTCCTGGAGGAGGGGGAGGGAGTGGGTGGTGTCACGGACGTAGGTAGGGTGTTCCTGGACCACAGGGGAGAAAATGGAGTCCAGATAGGTGGAGATGAGTTCGGTGGGGCAGGTACAGGCTGAGACGATGGGTCGACCAGGGCAGGCAGGTTTGTGGATGTTGGGAAGGAGATAGAAACGGGCCGTGCGGGGTTGGGGTACAATGAGGTTGGAGGCGGTGGGTGGGAGGTCCCCTGAGGTGATGAGGTCATGAACGGTGTTGGAGATGATGGTTTGGTGCTTGGGTGTGGGGTCATGATCGAGGGGGCGGGAGGAGGTGGTGTCAGAGAGTTGGCGTCTGCCCTCGGCGATGTAGAGGTCAGTGCGCCATCCTACCACTGCGCCACCCTTGTCTGCGGGTTTGATGGTGAGGTTGGGGAGGGAGCGGAGGGCTGCCCGTTCTGCAGGGAAGAGGTTGGAGTGGGTGAGACGGGTGGAGAGGTTGAGGCGGTTAATGTGTCGATGGCAGTTGGAGAAGGAGAGGTTGAGGGAGCGTAGGAGGCCTGGGGGTGGTGTCCAGGAGCAGGACTTGTGTTGGAAGAGGGTGAAGGGGTCAGTGGAGGGAGGGTTAGGCTCCCGGTTGAAGAAGTAGGCATGGAGGCGAAGACGGTGGGAAAACTGCTCTATGTCCAATCGTGACTGGTGTTGGTTGATGTGTGGTTGTCGGGGGACAAAGGTGAGCCCCTGACTGAGGACTGACCGTTCGTCCTCAGTCAGTGGGAGGTCTGGGGGGAAGGTGAACATGCGGCAGGGCTCAGTGTGTCTGTCTCCTCTGGGGTTGCTGGCTGTGGGCGGAGCCATGAGGTCGTCGGCCGTGGGCGGGGTTCCGTCGGCTTCGGCCGTGGGCGGGGTTCCGTTGGCCGTGGGCGGGGCTCCGTCGTCTTCGGCTGTGGGCGGGGTTCCGTTGGCGTCGGCCGTGGGCGGGGTTCCGTCGGCGGTTGGAGGATCGGGGTGGGCGGCAGCAGCTGCGGTGAGGGTGGTGTGTGAGGTGTTGTACCTGGAAGTGGAGGTGGTGAGTGCAGCAGCGGTTCCGGAAGTGGTGTGGCCGGCGGAGGCGGATGTGACGTCATCGGTGGGGTCTCCGGCCGAGTCTTCATGGTCAATGGCGGGACTCGGGATTTGGGAGGCGCAGGAATCCTCTTGTGGGAGGCAGGGGCCCGTGAGTTGGTTGTACTTAGGATTTTTGGTGTCCAGGAAAGCTGAGTGGAACTGGGTGTTCAGTCTGTGGATCCTGCGGAGGATAAAAAAACAGCAGGGGTCCTTAGCAGGTCTGGGAGAGGGAGGCTCTGAGCTGGGGCTGGATTGCAGTGTGTGGAGGTGCCGGCGCGTGGCTGCGAGAGTCTGTTTGAGGAGTCGCAGGGAGAAACGCTTCTAAAGGGTCTGAATATTCTGGGTGTAGAGGTGATGTCAGCCTGTCTGCTGTTTTCATCCCCCCCACCCCCCCGTCCTGCTCCTTCCCCCCCACCCGTCCTGCTCCTTCCCCCCCCCACCCGTCCTGCTCCTTCCCCCCCCACCCGTCCTGCTCCTTCCCCCCCCCACCCGTCCTGCCCCTTCCCCCCCCACCCGTCCTGCCCCTTCCCCCCCCACCCGTCCTGCCCCTTCCCCCCCCCACCCGTCCTGCCCCTTCCCCCCCCACCCGTCCTGCTCCTTCCCCCCCCACCCGTCCTGCCCCTTCCCCCCCCACCCGTCCTGCCCCTTCCCCCCCACCCTTCCTCCTACTCCTCGTTTCCCCCACCCTCCTGCTCCTCCACCTATTCCCCCCAACCTCCGCCACCCCGTCCTCCTCACAGCCACTTGCCCCCTTCCGTCCTCACCCGCGCACAGCCACTTGTCCCTGCAGTACTTAGCAACTGATAGCGACTTGCCTCCTCTGTCATGACCCGTCCCCAGCTGTCCTGACCCCCTCACAGCCTCTTGCTCCTGCAGTCCTCACCTGTCCACGGCGACTTGCGCCCTCTCTCCTGACGCACTCAGAGCCAGTTGCCCCCGCGGCCCTGACCCGCCCGCGGGGACCGTCCCCCGCGGCCCTGACCCGCCCGCGGGGACCGTCCCCCGCCGCCCTGACCCGCCCGCGGGGACCGTCCCCCGCCGCCCTGACCCGCCCGCGGGGACCGTCCCCCGCCGCCCTGACCCGCCCGCGGGGACCGTCCCCCGCCGCCCTGACCCGCCCGCGGGGACCGTCCCCCGCCGCCCTGACCCGCCCGCGGGGACCGTCCCCCGCCGCCCTGACCCGCCCGCGGGGACCGTCCCCCGCCGCCCTGACCCGCCCGCGGGGACCGTCCCCCGCCGCCCTGACCCGCCCGCGGGGACCGTCCCCCGCCGCCCTGACCCGCCCGCGGGGACCGTCCCCCGCCGCCCTGACCCGCCCGCGGGGACCGTCCCCCGCCGCCCTGACCCGCCCGCGGGGACCGTCCCCCGCCGCCCTGACCCGCCCGCGGGGACCGTCCCCCGCCGCCCTGACCCGCCCGCGGGGACCGTCCCCCGCCGCCCTGACCCGCCCGCGGGGACCGTCCCCCGCCGCCCTGACCCGCCCGCGGGGACCGTCCCCCGCCGCCCTGACCCGCCCGCGGGGACCGTCCCCCGCCGCCCTGTCCCTCTGACAGCTATTTGACACCGCAGCCCTGACCCGCTCACAGCTATTTGACACCGCAGCCCTGTCCCGCTCAAAGGCACCGGCCCCCGCAGCCCTCAGCCGGTCACGGGGACCGGCCCCCGCAGCCCTCAGCCGGTCACGGGGAACGGCCCCCGCACCCCTGACCCGCGGACAGCTATTTGCGACTTGGCCCCTCGGTCCTGACCCGCTCACGGCGACTTGGCCCCTCGGTCCTGACCCGCTCACGGCGACTTGGCCTTGCAGTCCTGACCCGCTCACGGCGACTTGGCCCCTCGGTCCTGACCCGCTCACGGCGACTTGGCCCCTCGGTCCTGACCCGCTCACGGCGACTTGGCCCCTCGGTCCTGACCCGCTCACGGCGACTTGGCCCCTCGGTCCTGAGCCGCTCACGGCGACTTGGCCCCTCGGTCCTGACCCGCTCACGGCGACTTGGCCCCTGCAGTCCTGACCCGCTCACGGCGACTTGGCCCCTCGGTCCTGACCCGCTCACGGCGACTTGGCCCCTCGGTCCTGACCCGCTCACGGCGACTTGGCCTTGCAGTCCTGACCCGCTCGCGGCGACTTGGCCCCTCGGTCCTGACCCGCTCGCGGCGACTTGGCCCCTCGGTCCTGACCCGCTCGCGGCGACTTGGCCCCTCGGTCCTGACCCGCTCGCGGCGACTTGGCCCCTCCGTCCTGACCCGCTCGCGGCGACTTGGCCCCTGCAGTCCTGACCCGCTCGCGGCGACTTGGCCCCTGCAGTCCTGACCCGCTCGCGGCGACTTGGCCCCTGCAGTCCTGACCCGCTCGCGGCGACTTGGCCCCTGCAGGCCTGACCCGCTCGCGGCGACTTGGCCCCTGCAGTCCTGACCCGCTCGCGGCGACTTGGCCCCTCGGCCCTGACCCGCTCGCGGCGACTTGGCCCCTCGGCCCTGACCCGCTCGCGGCGACTTGGCCCCGCGGCCCTGACCCGCTCGCGGCGACTTGGCCCCGCGGCCCTGACCCGCTCGCGGCGACTTGGCCCCTCGGCCCTGACCCGCTCGCGGCGACTTGGCCCCTCGGCCCTGACCCGCTCGCGGCGACTTGCCCTTGCAGTCCTGACCCGCTCGCGGCGACTTGGCCCCTGCAGTCCTGACCCGCTCGCGGCGACTTGGCCCCTCGGCCCTGACCCGCTCGCGGCGACTTGGCCCCTCGGCCCTGACCCGGTCGCGGCGACTTGCCCTTGCAGTCCTGACCCGCTCGCGGCGACTTGGCCCCTGCAGTCCTGACCCGCTCGCGGCGACTTGGCCCCTGCAGTCCTGACCCGCTCGCGGCGACTTGGCCCCTGCAGTCCTGACCCGCTCGCGGCGACTTGGCCCCTGCAGTCCTGACCCGCTCGCGGCGACTTGGCCCCTGCAGTCCTGACCCGCTCGCGGCGACTTGGCCCCTCGGCCCTGACCCGCTCGCGGCGACTTGGCCCCTCGGCCCTGACCCGGTCGCGGCGACTTGCCCTTGCAGTCCTGACCGCTCGCGGCGACTTGGCCCCTGCAGTCCTGACCCGCTCGCGGCGACTTGGCCCCTCGGCCCTGACCCGCTCGCGGCGACTTGGCCCCTCGGCCCTGACCCGCTCGCGGCGACTTGCCCTTGCAGTCCTGACCCGCTCGCGGCGACTTGGCCCTGCAGTCCTGACCCGCTCGCGGCGACTTGGCCCCTGCAGTCCTGACCCGCTCGCGGCGACTTGGCCCCTGCAGTCCTGACCCGCTCGCGGCGACTTGGCCCCTCGGCCCTGACCCGCTCGCGGCGACTTGGCCCCTCGGCCCTGACCCGCTCGCGGCGACTTGGCCCCTGCAGTCCTGACCCGCTCGCGGCGACTTGGCCCCTCGGCCCTGACCCGCTCGCGGCGACTTGGCCCCTCGGCCCTGACCCGCTCGCGGCGACTTGGCCCCTCGGCCCTGACCCGCTCGCGGCGACTTGGCCCCTCGGCCCTGACCCGCTCGCGGCGACTTGGCCCCTCGGCCCTGACCCGCTCGCGGCGACTTGGCCCCTCGGCCCTGACCCGCTCGCGGCGACTTGGCCCCTCGGCCCTGACCCGCTCGCGGCGACTTGCCCTTGCAGTCCTGACCCGCTCGCGGCGACTTGGCCCTGCAGTCCTGACCCGCTCGCGGCGACTTGGCCCCTGCAGTCCTGACCCGCTCGCGGCGACTTGGCCCCTCGGCCCTGACCCGCTCGCGGCGACTTGGCCCTCGGCCCTGACCCGCTCGCGGCGACTTGGCCCTCGGCCCTGACCCGCTCGCGGCGACTTGGCCCCTCGGCCCTGACCCGCTCGCGGCGACTTGGCCCCTCGGCCCTGACCCGCTCGCGGCGACTTGGCCCTCGGCCCTGACCCGCTCGCGCGACTTGGCCCCTCGGCCCTGACCCGCTCGCGGCGACTTGGCCCCTCGGGCCCTGACCCGCTCGCGGCGACTTGGCCCCTCGGCCCTGACCCGCTCGCGGCGACTTGGCCCCTGCAGTCCTGACCCGCTCGCGGCGACTTGGCTCCTGCAGTCCTGACCCGCACGCGGCGACTTGGCCCCTCGGCCCTGACCCGCTCGCGGCGACTTGGCCCCTCGGCCCTGACCCGCTCGCGGCGACTTGGCCCCTCGGCCCTGACCCGCTCGCGGCGACTTGGCCCCTCGGCCCTGACCCGCTCGCGGCGACTTGGCCCCTCGGCCCTGACCCGCTCGCGCGACTTGGCCCCACGGCCCTGACCCGCTCGCGGCGACTTGGCCCCTCGGCCCTGACCCGCTCGCGGCGACTTGGCCCCTCGGCCTGACCCGCTCGCGGCGACTTGGCCCCTCGGCCCTGACCCGCTCGCGGCGACTTGGCCCCTCGGCCCTGACCCGCTCGCGGCGACTTGGCCCCTCGGCCCTGACCCGCTCGCGGCGACTTGGCCCCTCGGCCCTGACCCGCTCGCGGCGACTTGGCCCCTCGGCCCTGACCCGCTCGCGGCGACTTGGCCCCTCGCCCTGACCCGCTCGCGGCGACTTGGCCCCTCGGCCCTGACCCGCTCGCGGCGACTTGGCCCCTCGGCCCTGACCCGCTCGCGGCGACTTGGCCCTCGGCCCTGACCCGCTCGCGGCGACTTGGCCCCTCGGCCCTGACCCGCTCGCGGCGACTTGGCCCCCTCGGCCCTGACCCGCTCGCGGCGACTTGGCCCCTCGGCCCTGACCCGCTCGCGGCGACTTGGCCCCTCGGCCCTGACCCGCTCGCGGCGACTTGGCCCCTCGGCCTGACCCGCTCGCGGCGACTTTCCCTTGCAGTCCTGACCCGCTCGCGGCGACTTGCCCTTGCAGTCCTGACCCGCTCAGCGGCGACTTGGCCCCTGCAGCCCTGACCCGCTCGCGGCGACTTGGCCCCTGCAGTCCTGACCCGCTCGCGGCGACTTGGCCCCTCGGCCCTGACCCGCTCGCGGCGACTTGCCCTTGCAGTCCTGACCCGCTCGCGGCGACTTGGCCCTGCAGTCCTGACCCGCTCGCGGCGACTTGGCCCCTCGGTCCTGACCCGCTCGCGGCGACTTGGCCCCTGCAGCCTGACCCGCTCGCGGCGACTTGGCCCCTGCAGCCCTGACCCGCTCGCGGCGACTTGGCCCCTCGGCCCTGACCCGCTCGCGGCCACTTGCCCTTGCAGTCCTGACCCGCTCGCGGGCGACTTGGCCCCTGCAGTCCTGACCCGCTCGCGGCGACTTGGCCCCTGCAGTCCTGACCCGCTCGCGGCGACTTGGCCCCTTGGCCCTGACCCGCTCGCGCGCGACTTGGCCCCTCGGCCCCTGACCCGCTCACGGCGACTTGGCCCCTCGCCCTGACCCGCTCGCGGCGACTTGGCCCCTCGGCCCTGACCCGCTCGCGGCGACTTGGCCCCTCGCCCTGACCCGCTCGCGGCGACTTTCCCTTGCAGTCCTGACCCGCTCGCGGCGACTTGGCCCCTGCAGTCCTGACCCGCTCGCGGCGACTTGGCCCTTGCAGTCCTGACCCGCTCGCGGCGACTTGGCCCCTGCAGTCCTGACCCGCTCGCGGCGACTTGGCCCCTCGGCCCTGACCCGCTCGCGGCGACTTGGCCCCTCGGCCCTGACCCGCTCGCGGCGACTTGGCCCCTCGGCCCTGACCCGCTCGCGGCGACTTGGCCCCTCGGCCCTGACCCGCTCGCGGCGACTTGGCCCCTCGGCCCTGACCCGCTCGCGGCGACTTGGCCCCTCGGCCCTGACCCGCTCGCGGCGACTTGGCCCCTCGGCCCTGACCCGCCCGCGGGGGACCGTCCCCCGCCGCCCTGACCGCCTGACAGCTAATTGCCGCCGCAGCCCTTTCCCGCTCACAGGGACTGGACCCCGCAGCCCGGACCCGCTCACGGGTACCGGCCCCCGCAGCCGTGACCCTGTCACGGGGACCTTCCCCCGCAGCCTTGAACCGCTCACGGGGACCGTCCCCCGCAGCCCTGTCCCTCTGACAGCTATTTGACACCGCAGCCCTGACCCGCTCACAGCTATTTGACACCGCAGCCCTGTCCCGCTCAAAGGCACCGGCCCCCGCAGCCCTCAGCCGGTCACGGGGACCGGCCCCCGCAGCCCTCAGCCGGTCACGGGGACCGGCCCCCGCAGCCCTCAGCCGGTCACGGGGACCGGCCCCCGCAGCCCTGACCCGCGGACAGCTATTGCGACTTGGCCCCTCGGTCGTGACCCGCTCACGGCGACTTGGCCCCTCGGTCCTGACCCGCTCACGGCGACTTGCTCCCTCGGTCCTGACCCGCTCACGGCGACTTGCCCCCTCGGTCCTGACCCGCTCGCGGCGACTTGCCCCCTCGGTCCTGACCCGCTCGCGGCGACTTGGCCCCTGCAGTCCTGACCCGCTCGCGGCGACTTGGCCCCTCGGCCCTGACCCGCTCGCGGCGACTTGGCCCCTCGGCCCTGACCCGCTCGCGGCGACTTGGCCCCTCGGCCCTGACCCGCTCGCGGCGACTTGGCCCCTCGGCCCTGACCCGCTCGCGGCGACTTGGCCCCTCGGCCCTGACCCGCTCGCGGCGACTTGGCCCCTCGGCCCTGACCCGCTCGCGGCGACTTGGCCCCTCGGCCCTGACCCGCTCGCGGCGACTTGGCCCCTCGGCCCTGACCCGCTCGCGGCGACTTGGCCCCTCGGCCCTGACCCGCTCGCGGCGACTTGGCCCCTCGGCCCTGACCCGCTCGCGGCGACTTGGCCCCTCGGCCCTGACCCGCTCGCGGCGACTTGGCCCCTCGGCCCTGACCCGCTCGCGGCGACTTGGCCCCTCGGCCCTGACCCGCTCGCGGCGACTTGGCCCCTCGGCCCTGACCCGCTCGCGGCGACTTGGCCCCTTGGCCCTGACCCGCTCGCGGCGACTTGGCCCCTCGGCCCTGACCCGCTCGCGGCGACTTGGCCCCTCGGCTCTGACCCGCTCGCGGCGACTTGGCCCCTCGGCCCTGACCCGATCGCGGCGACTTGGCCCCTCGGCCCTGACCCGCTCGCGGCGACTTGGCCCCTCGGCCCTGACCCGCTCGCGGCGACTTGGCCCCTCGGCCCTGACCCCGCTCGCGGCGACTTGCCCTTGCAGTCCTGACCCGCTCGCGGCGACTTGGCCCCTGCAGTCCTGACCCGCTCGCGGCGACTTGGCCCCTGCAGTCCTGACCCGCTCGCGGCGACTTGGCCCCTCGGCCCTGACCCGCTCGCTGCGACTTGGCCCCTCGGCCCTGACCCGCTCGCGGCGACTTGGCCCCTCGGCCCTGACCCGCTCGCGGCGACTTGGCCCCTCGGCCCTGACCCGCTCGCGGCGACTTGGCCCCTCGGCCCTGACCCGCTCGCGGCGACTTGCCCTTGCAGTCCTGACCCGCTCGCGGCGACTTGGCCCCTGCAGTCCTGACCCGCTCGCGGCGACTTGGCCCCTGCAGTCCTGACCCGCTCGCGGCGACTTGGCCCCTCGGCCCTGACCCGCTCGCGGCGACTTGGCCCCTCGGCCCTGACCCGCTCGCGGCGACTTGGCCCCTCGGCCCTGACCGCTCGCGGCGACTTGCCCTTGCAGTCCTGACCCGCTCGCGGCGACTTGGCCCCTGCAGTCCTGACCCGCTCGCGGCGACTTGGCCCCTCGGCCCTGACCCGCTCGCGGCGACTTGGCCCCTCGGCCCTGACCCGCTCGCGGCGACTTGGCCCCTCGGCCCTGACCCGCTCGCGGCGACTTGGCCCCTCGGCCCTGACCCGCTCGCGGCGACTTGGCCCCTCGGCCCTGACCCGCTCGCGGCGACTTGGGCCCCTCGGCCCTGACCCGCTCGCGGCGACTTGGCCCCTCGGCCCTGACCCGCTCGCGGCGACTTGCCCTTGCAGTCCTGACCCGCTCGCGGCGACTTGGCCCCTGCAGTCCTGACCCGCTCGCGGCGACTTGGCCCCTGCAGTCCTGACCCGCTCGCGGCGACTTGGCCCCTCGGCCCTGACCCGCTCGCGGCGACTTGGCCCCTCGGCCCTGACCCGCTCGCGGCGACTTGGCCCCTCGCCCTGACCGCTCGCGGCGACTTGCCCTTGCAGTCCTGACCCGCTCGCGGCGACTTGGCCCCTGCAGTCCTGACCCGCTCGCGGCGACTTGGCCCCTCGGCCCTGACCCGCTCGCGGCGACTTGGCCCCTCGGCCTGACCCGGTCGCGGCGACTTGCCCTTGCAGTCCTGACCCGCTCGCGGCGACTTGGCCCCTGCAGTCCTGACCCGCTCGCGGCGACTTGGCCCCTCGGCCCTGACCCGCTCGCGGCGACTTGGCCCCTCGGCCCTGACCCGCTCGCGGCGACTTGGCCCCTCGCCCTGACCCGCTCGCGGCGACTTGGCCCCTCGGCCCTGACCCGCTCGCGGCGACTTGGCCCCTCGGCCCTGACCCGCTCGCGGCGACTTGGCCCCTCGGCCCTGACCCGCTCGCGGCGACTTGGCCCCTCGGCCCTGACCCGCTCGCGGCGACTTGGCCCTCGGCCCTGACCCGCTCGCGGCGACTTGGCCCCTCGGCCCTGACCCGCTCGCGGCGACTTGGCCCCTCGGCCCTGACCCGCTCGCGGCGACTTGGCCCCTCGGCCCTGACCCGCTCGCGGCGACTTGGCCCCTCGGCCCTGACCCGCTCGCGGCGACTTGGCCCCTCGGCCCTGACCCGCTCGCGGCGACTTGGCCCCTCGGCCCTGACCCGCTCGCGGCGACTTGGCCCCTCGGCCCTGACCCGCTCGCGGCGACTTGGCCCCTCGGCCCTGACCCGCTCGCGGCGACTTGGCCCCTCGGCCCTGACCCGCTCGCGGCGACTTGGCCCCTCGGCCCTGACCCGCTCGCGGCGACTTGGCCCCTCGGCCCTGACCCGCTCGCGGCGACTTGGCCCCTCGGCCCTGACCCGCTCGCGGCGACTTGGCCCCTCGGCCCTGACCCGCTCGCGGCGACTTGGCCCCTCGGCCCTGACCCGCTCGCGGCGACTTGGCCCCTCGGCCCTGACCCGCTCGCGGCGACTTGGCCCCTCGGCCCTGACCCGCTCGCGGCGACTTGGCCCCTCGGCCCTGACCCGCTCGCGGGCGGACTTGGCCCCTCGGCCCTGACCCGCTCGCGGCGACTTGGCCCCTCGGCCCTGACCCGCTCGCGGCGACTTGGCCCCTCGGCCCTGACCCGCCCGCGGCGACCTGGCCCCGCGGCCCTGACCCGCCCCGGCGACCTGGCCCCGCGGCCCTGACCCGCCCGCGGGACAGTCCCCCGCGGCCCTGACCCGCCCGCGGGGACAGTCCCCCCGCCGCCCCTGACCCGCCCGCGGGGACCGTCCCCCGCCGCCCTGACCCGCCCGCGGGGACCGTCCCCCGCCGCCCTGACCCGCCCGCGGGGACCGTCCCCTGACCCGCCCGCGGGGACCGTCCCCTGACCCGCCCGCGGGGGACCGTCCCCTGACCCGCCCGCGGGGACCGTCCCCTGACCCGCCCGCGGGGACCGTCCCCTGACCCGCCCGCGGGGACCGTCCCCTGACCCGCCCGCGGGGGACCGTCCCCTGACCCGCCCGCGGGGACCGTCCCCTGACCCGCCCGCGGGGACCGTCCCCTGACCCGCCCGCGGGGACCGTCCCCTGACCCGCCCGCGGGGACCGTCCCCCCGCCGCCCTGACCGCCTGACAGCTAATTGCCGCCGCAGCCCTGTCCCGCTCACGGGTACCGGCCCCCGCAGCCGTGACCCTGTCACGGGGACCTTCCCCCGCAGCCTTGAACCGCTCACGGGGACCGTCCCCCGCAGCCCTGTCCCTCTGACAGCTATTTGACACCGCAGCCCTGACCCGCTCACAGCTATTTGACACCGCAGCCCTGTCCCGCTCACAGCTATTTGACACCGCAGCCCTCAGCCGGTCACGGGGACCGGCCCCGCAGCCCTCAGCCGGTCACGGGGACCGGCCCCCGCAGCCCTCAGCCGGTCACGGGGACCGGCCCCCGCAGCCCTGACCCGCGGACAGCTATTTGCGACTTGGCCCCTCGGTCCTGACCCGCTCGCGGCGACTTGGCCCTCGGTCCTGACCCGCTCGCGGCGACTTGCCCCTCGGTCCTGACCCGCTCGCGGCGACTTGCCCCTCGGTCCTGACCCGCTCGCGGCGACTTGCCCCTCGGCCCTGACCCGCTCGCGGCGACTTGCCCCTCGGCCCTGACCCGCTCGCGGCGACTTGGCCCCTGCAGTCCTGACCCGCTCGCGGCGACTTGGCCCCTCGGCCCTGACCCGCTCGCGGCGACTTGGCCCCTCGGCCCTGACCCGCTCGCGGCGACTTGGCCCCTCGGCCCTGACCCGCTCGCGGCGGACTTGGCCCCTCGGCCCTGACCCGCTCGCGGCGACTTGGCCCCTCGGCCCTGACCCGCTCGCGGCGACTTGGCCCCTCGGCCCTGACCCGCTCGCGGCGACTTGGCCCCTGCAGCCCTGACCCGGTCGCGGCGACTTGGCCCCTGCAGCCCTGACCCGGTCGCGGCGACTTGGCCCCTGCAGCCCTGACCCGCTCGCGGCGACTTGGCCCCTCGGCCCTGACCCGCTCGCGGCGACTTGGCCCCTCGGCCCTGACCCCGCTCGCGGCGACTTGGCCCCTCGGCCCTGACCCGCTCGCGGCGACTTGGCCCCTCGGCCCTGACCCGCTCGCGGCGACTTGGCCCCTCGGCCCTGACCCGCTCGCGGCGACTTGGCCCCTCGGCCCTGACCCGCTCGCGGCGACTTGGCCCCTCGGCCCTGACCCGCTCGCGGCGACTTGGCCCCTCGCCCTGACCCGCTCGCGCGACTTGGCCCCTCGGCCCTGAC